>NW_024582539.1:0-9529 GCF_018398535.1 Haplochromis burtoni
TATTTTATGTGCTGGAATGTGCAGAAAATAAGTTTAACAAATTTCTTCCAGTCAGAGAATGTTGCATATAATTAAATTTTTGCTTGATGCATAAAGTTAAAAGATTAAAACTAATAAAACAAGTTTTAAAAAGAGACTTTTCCATTTGATTACATTTTGTATGATGGATTATGTAGAAAAAGCAGAATTGGGCTGAAAGATCTATCGCTTTATCACCAAGTAACTAAGTAATTAATTACTTTAGAAAATAAGTAATCAGTAAAGTAACGGGATTACTTTTTGGGGGGAGTAATCAGTAATTAGTTACTGACTACTTTTTTCAAGTAACTTGACCAACACTGCTCCCTAGTGTTTAATTATTTTGCATAGTGTATAGTGTGTTTTTTTTTTATTATAGCTGGAACTGTGTATTTAAAATAAATACATATGTTTGTCAGAAGGCACACCATCTGTTTGGTCAGGTTTTGCAAATGAAAAACGTCACATGCCAGAAAATAAGAGAAAAGTACTTCCCAACACTGACACTAGATGTCGCTGTTGCTGTTCTCAAGTTAAAACGTGTAGGAAGTTTTTATATTACATTTTTTAAAAGTTGGCTGAGGTTTCTTCTGCTCATGTTAATCAGTGGACACATCATTTGTTCAATGGAAAGATCATCACATTAGATCCAGACACAACGCATATCAGAATTCTGCCTGTGCTAACGTCTCAGCTCCTCTAAGTGTGTCCTTAGCTGAGAGTTTCCATTACATTCCTAAACTCAGGACTGAATGGCTTTTGTGTCTGAATTATTTCTCAGTTCATATATTTCCATTGATTTAGGTCAAATCTGGCTTTACACTAACACCAAATCGCCTCTTATTATGTCCACAGTTCAATTTCCTTATTTGTTAAAGGGGAAAGTAAAATACATCAAACTCAGTTTCGCTGTTTGTTTTTATTTGACATTAACTGACAGACAGATGTTAATAAGTACAGCATTAAACAGATTGTAACAAACATGTTATCGATTAGTGAATTGCTTCATGATTTTTGATTGAATAGTACCCATACTACATGACATGGACTGGGAATTCAGTTGAGAAATAATTATAACTGAAATGCTTCCATCCACTCTGGATTCTGATTCTTGTTGAGATGGATATCATCGTATAACTTGCAAGGTTGTTATAGTTAACTAAAGCTAAACTAAAAACTAAAATGTGATTTAAAAAAAACCAAAACATTTTAGTTAACTAAAACAAAACTAGACCAAACTGAAAACTAACTGAAGCAATCTTACGATGCTAGAAAACTAACAAACTAAAATGAACATGTGAAAATATGCACTTAGTGTTTGTTAGTTTGGTACATTTGAATCTGAACTTGCTTTATGAGGCTTTGATGCACATATTTTTTGAGATTTCTACACAACTATTTCAACAGTGTGTGCTTTTATTGTAATACTGTACTGATTTTGCTGATTGTTGCCTCTAACATAAGACCTCCATACAATAATAACTAAAAAATTACCAAAACTAAGACTGAAACTAAAACTAAATATGTTTTGAACAGTAAGAACTAAACCGTAGTGAGCAAACTTGCTGCAGAAAGTATGTGACTAAGGGACACATCTGGGTTCCTTTGGCCTGTACAGAGGTACGGGGTGGAAATGAGATGAAAACAGCTGAGTGAAAATGTTCAAATATTTTCACTTTCGCTTGGCACGCTCCAGCCCTCCTCCTTCCAGCAGTTCTCTTTTCAGCTGTGCGCTCTGCGCTTTACGAACAAGTATAGAGACACAGTGTCAGAGAGCAGAGTGCCACGCAGAGCATCGCTGTGTGAGCGTGTCCCGGGTAGAATTATCGTTATTATAAGATGATCCTGCTGCTCGCTCTGCTTTCTGTTCTCTCTGGAGAACTGGGTCTGTGCCAGAAGGAGGATGAAGGCTTCACCTTTGATGGAGACATCCTCCAATTTGCCGTGACCCCCAACATGCTTTACATCGCCACAGAGGAGAGGCTGTACCAGCTGAGCCACGACTTGACTTTGATCAACAGTCTGACCCAGAGAGGAATCTTAAAGACCGGAAACCAGCAGGATGATGTGCAGTTTTACCGGGTTTCTGACACAGCTGAGTGGAACGCAACTTTCAGCATCAACGTGTTGTTGCCTTTCACAAGCAATGACTCGCTGATCAGCTGCGGTGTGACTGACGATGACTGCAGTTACTGCGAGGTTCTGGACCTGAAGAACATCTCCAAGCTTCTGCACAGAGAACACATCCAGGTGGGACCTCTGAAAAGCAGCAGCAGGTCAGTCAGCTTTCTGGTGGATGTGAAGAAGAAAACTCAGACTGACACTTACATTCTGACCGCGATCCAACAAAACACAGAAAAGCCCGAAAACAACAAGTGTGGTATCAATCGGCAGACTGTCAATCTTCAGGATACAGATGACAAACAGGGTGGAGGTATATTTTCTCTAACTGATGGAGCTTCAGGCACACCTGGGATCAAAAGTAAAGGTGATGTGGAGTTTGTTGACGGGTTTCAAATCAATTCAACCATCTATCTGTTCTCCAACGCGCTCTCAGCTCAAACAAACAGAGTCCGTCTCATTTGGCTCGAAGGCGAAAAGAGCAAAACTGATACACTCAAGTCTCTGCGGGGCGCAACTCTCAGTGTCTCTGACAGTCAAAGCAGCAGACTTGTGGCCTCCTCGGTCATCCCGGGGGAGCAGCCGGTGCTTTGGAGCGGCGTGTTCAGTGTGGATGGAGGAGACACCAACACCCAGCTAATGGTGTTTGACATCAGCCCTGATTACAGCAGGAACACTGACAGAGATCCAGACTTCTACACCTCTGTGCCATCAGAAGTGACGGTGAGAGCTTTTTAAACTCTGATTTAATGGTTGTACTGTTGATATTGTTCTCACCTGCTGCTCCAGTATCTTCTCTGGTCAGTGATGCAAGTAAAACATTAATATGAGGGGCCGTACAAGCCAAAATTCATTCTTTCACTCTCACACACACATACATTCTTCTATCAAAAGATAACATCAATAAACTTGGGTCAGTTTGATAATAACGTAGCAAGATGCTTCAATAAGGCTTTAAGTAGTAGTAGTGTTCAGGTCTTCTGGTTTCTCATGTTTTGTTTGCGTCAGCCAAAGATCCTGAAACCAAAGGCAGTCCTCTTCAGGCAAAGCTACATGACCTCAGTGCTGGCAGTGAGGCAGAATGCCTGGATGGTTTTCTATATTTGGACAGAAGATGGGCTGCTCATTAAGGTAAGGAATTAAGGAATTTTTTATATATGAAATTGAATACCATACGGTCTCAAAAGTCATTCTGATAAACAAGGCCTGCATCAGGTGTTGAGGAACCAGGACACACTGATGAGTGTGTTTGCAACTGGAATACAAAGGCAAATGTCGATAACTGCTGAGAATAGAGAGCAGTTGGAATGCTACTAAGCAAGTAATCACAGCAGAAGAGGTTACATGAAGAGGATGTGGGACTTGAGGATTCTTTGGCACACGACATCTATACTAATGACAAAGCAACTTGTTGCTCAGTGTTCCAACATCTGGAAGAAGCAACTGCTATAAAAACTAGAGACTGATGAGGCAGAACACAAATATAGAGGCTCAGTCAGCACAGAGGGAAGTTAGCCAACTACTGGAGATGCAAAAGATGAGTTGAAGAACAAGATGGCTAATAAGTGCAGCAAGCTGTCCATACCTGAGTGTTCCACGCAAAGACTCACAGCTTTGGCCAGCCACTTGAATGACGTATACCAGAGAGATAGAAGCCAGTCCTGAACCATTAAAGGTGTACTCTCAGAGGCAGGGAAACAGTATGAGAATAGTGAGTGGGGAATTCTTTGTTCTTTATTTAGCTATTTAGTGGAATATATTATAACCTGTTTACTGGAACTCAGCATTTGGTCTCCAAAGAGATGTAAGTGCAAGTGAAGAAGGTCATTACAGTGGATGATCTCTGCATTGTTTCATTGGTTAGTCTTGAACTAACCTGTCTTGAACCTCTCTTTATCAAACTCTAAAATCAAGAGATGCCTTCAAGAATGTAAATACAAAAAACAATTTTGCACTTATTGACAGGAAGGACACGAGACCTCAAACAGTTGGCTTTGACCTGGAAAATATTCTTTGGAAAGATGAAACAAAGATTAACTTGATGATGATGGGGATGTAGAAACTGTATGGTTTTTCTGAATGCAAGTTGTAACATTTAACATTTGATATATTGTCTGTGCATGATTTTTTGATTAAGTGTCTCAGAAATAATCACCTTCTTGTTGTCAGCTGTCTGTGGACAGGAAGTATCACGCTGCCTGTCCCACGGTGCTCTACAGGACCAGTGGTGACCACAAAGTGTTTTTCAAATTGCATCTGGATCCAGTGGATCGTAAACATGTGTATGTGCCATTTACAAACCAGGTACTTATATTATTTACTGATTATCTTAACGTCACATGTACCTGTGCTGCATTTTAAAGTGTTTGTTGTTCTAGATAAGGCGAGTTCCTGTGTCAAAGTGCAGCACGTACACAAATGTGCAGGAGTGTTGGTCTGCACAGGATCCATACTGTGGTTGGTGTGGCTCTAAAAGCAGGTGAGAGAAACAATATCTGCAGCTGACGTCTTCAAACAATTTTGAACTTGGTGATCATTTCTTCTTCTTCTCCCAGCTGCACATTTGAAGATGACTGCACAGATTCAGACTGGCTGTCCATTCCTGATGAGTCCCAGCACAAAATGATTTCCCACAAAGTTGAAAAGGACACAAACGGACAGGTACAGCTTACAAACACACTCGGGACTGTGATCATTTCTGGTTTTCATTTATTGATTAATTATGTACTTCCGATTTTAGATCTCACTGAAAATCCACACACACCTGACTTTGGGCCAGAAAGTGTCGTCTGACTTCACCTGCCAGTTCTCTGCAATTTCTGGCCACCTTTGTATTGGGAATAACCCTCCACGGTTCCCCAAGTGCACCTGCTACCTGTCTGATCACACACTTCCTCCTGATGGTTTGTCACCTTTGATAAATAATCCCAGGAATGTATTGATTTGAAACATTTGACAAATTGAGTTGAATCTTTTGTTGTTTATTATTATATATTGGTCCAACTCATTTGAAATTCATCATTTAATATATATATTTATTTTACAGGCCTGCATGTCACAGTAAAGTTTAGGCTTGGAAAAACAAATGAAATGTCAGAACAAATGAAATTAACCAACTGCTCTGACATCCATGGACCTCCAACTTCTATCTTGTAAGTCTAGTCAGATTATAAAGATAAAAAATAATCATAGACTGAAATAATCATTCCCATGACTTATAAAATAACCATGTCCTAGTCATACAAAATAAATATGATGAAATAAAATAAGTGAATCTTATGAGTAGTTGTATGAGGCACATTCAAAGTCCTCTGATCCTATATGATTGTTTTCTGTTCAGGTGTCAGCAGTGTATCAAGGCTGGTTGTGGTTGGAGCAGAAACAGCTGTTCCTGGGCTAACCAAGGAGAGACTGATGTAATAATGAAACTATCGTATTTTTATGGATTTCTGTAGCAGTTTTTCACATTTCATGTTGTGCATTTGTTGTATGGAACATTTCCAATCCAACAATATTGCGTAAATGTGTAGAAAGTGAGACATAAACTCTGCTTAAAAATTCAGATTTTCTTCAGTGTCATTTGCAGTAGGTCATGAGGCTAGACTAGTTGATGAATAGAGTTTAGATTTCCCTCATTGTAAAAGGATTCACTTCAGTTTCTAAATGGAAATACTCAGGTTAGTTGTTTCCTACCATTTAAACGTTTTGAACAAAGCTAATGTTAGCTACAACATGTCTGAGATCAGCTCTAATAGCATCTGCACAGTGTTGTGATTCAAGGCTAAATTCATTCTCTGCTACAGGAAAGTGTTTGCCAAACGTTGGAGTCTGGGAAGAACTTTTCTGTGAGTGTAATGCTCTTTTTTTTTATTTTTCTTCTGATACTTTATCTACATCCAGTAGAGGTTTTAATGGCAGAAGAAGGAAATTATTTTAATCTGATTATTTTTTTGTTTCACTGTCAGATCCCAGAGATCTTCTCCATCACTCCCAATGTGGTGTCGTTGTATGGCACAAACCATGCTGTGTTATTAGGTCATAACCTTGGTGACGTGTCAGGAGTGAGGATCCAGACGCACACTGACTGTGCTCCAAAAGAGTGAGTCACTTTACAGATAACTAAGATGATTCCTGGACTAGAAAGAATTTATTAAAGTGTAGAAACAATTCCAAACAGGGAGACATATTTAAAACTGAATATTCTACAATTTAATTTTGACAATTGAAAAAAAAAACTTTAGCTTTACAGCTTTTAGCTTTGGAAGAGGCTGCAGAAAGTACAGGTACGAGTGATGCACTATTTGCCTCTCAGTGTCGGTGCTAAGAGAGACTGTTTGGTATCAGAGTGTAAAACTGAAACTCCACCGTGCTTCCTGTGCTTTTGCTTTGAAGAAGTCCATCGCTGTCAGTTGCTGTGTTAAAAGGATTCCTCAGGATATTTTATAATCACAGTAGATGCGTTAAGTTTGGAAAACACATTTCTTCATACAAACAAATCTTTAATTATACTGTGGAAGATTTTACTGATCAGTTTTTGTCTGTGTTCAGATTTTCTGCATAATATGATGATCTTAGTGATGACTTTTCTCGCTCTGTGTGTGTGTTCTGGTCAGGTCTCCTGTTTGGGACAACTCTGGTGTCAGTGTGACGTTCCACATTCCCAGCACAGATATCAAAGGTGTGGTCAATGTATGTGTTCTCCTCCCAGATGGTAGTTGCCACGGCGAAGCTAACATCACATACTTGTCATCACCATCCTGTACAAGCGCTACTCCAAGCAGCAGCTGGATAAGGTACACTTAATTTAACTGAAACCACCTAACAAAGCCGAGATGTTGTGAAAACAACATTTCTTCGAATGATTAAGAGGAACTCGTGTTGAACTTGTGTTTTTGGGGAACAGGTCACCTGAAAAAATACACAAGTTCACTTTAGTTATTAGTACCAAACTATGAGGCAGAGGAACTGAAACTTTCACAGAAGCTGCAGCACACCTAAAGTGACACAAGCAGTGCACTGCCTGTAACATATTGTCTTCTGAAACTAGAACTTGCTTGTTTATCACAAATACACCACTGTGCTAAAGAAAATGGATCTCAAATCTGCTCTTTTTTCTCAGCTTTTTTCTCAACACTAAACCTTCTCGTTCTACAGAGGTCACACATACTGGTATTGCATAGGAAGTCTTCTTTTTTTATCTTGCATTTTCTTCTTCCATTAAGAAATGATCCACCACATTGGTTTGGTACTTAAACTCTCCAATAATACTACTGTGATCAATTAATGCTTTGTTTCAGTCCATCAGACACTTTGGTCTGCAGCATCATATCTAAACACCTACGCAGTCCCAACATTTGCTCTGAAAATTCATTATCCTCAGGTTGCTCTTATATATACTCAAATACATATAAGAGTAACCTACTTGAGTCTATATAATATATAGACTCAAGTAGCAGTGGTCAACTATTGTTTTGCTGTCAAATTAGAGTCACTCAGAGATGGGCAGTAACGTGTTACTTGTAACGCGTTACTGTAATCAGATTACATTTTTCAAATAACGAGTAAAGTAAGGGATTACTATTGCAAAAACGGTAATTAGATTACCGTTACTTTCCCGTAGGAACGCAGCGTTACTGCGTTACTAAAACCGTGATTTTTTTGCGAGAATGTCTCATGACAGTGACGTAAGCGAGTGCGCCGTTAGTGACAACAGCTGTGTGCAGATCAACAGTGGATCACATATTGATTGTGGGAGAGAGTATGAGCGTGCAGCGTTTAAAGCGTGGAAGTACTGACCTTACTTTGAGTTTGATTCCATAAAAAGTGACAAAAACATTAGCGTCCATCATGCATGGGAAGAAAACTTCTTTTTACAGCGAAAAAAACCCCTAAATAAGCATCGAGTGCGCTACGACGTAATGGGAAATTCACAGAGAAACTCGCGGATTCTTCAACTGACCGCGGCACACCTGCACCAGGGTAAACCTCCGCCTACCACAGTCCTGCTTTACAGGTGAAAATAGAGCAACAGGACCACTGAGTCTTTGACTTTATTTATTTTCTATTTCTTTTTATGCTGTGCATCTATTTGAAAGAGTGAGTGTAAACACAAAAAATATTTTATTTTATGTGCTGGAATGTGCAGAAAATAGGTTTAAATGTTAAACTAATTTCTTCCAGTCAGAGAATGTTGCATATAATAAAATTTTTGCTTGATGCATGAAGTAAAAAGATTAAAACTGATAAAAACAAGTTTAAAAAAAGATACTTTTCCATTTGATTACATTTTGTATGATGGATTATGCAGAAAAAGTAGAATTGGGCTGAGAGATCTATCGCTTTATCACCTCTTCAGGTTGTAAATCGTGTTTTTAAAAAGTAACTAAGTAACTAAGTAATTAATTACTTTTGAAAATAAGTAAGCAGTAAAGTAATGGGATTACTTTTTGGGGGAAGTAATCAGTAATTAGTTACTGATTACTTTTTTCAAGTAACTTGACCAACACTGGAGTCACTGTAATCAACATTCTTTTGAAAGGTTCTCTGCTGTGACTAAAATTATGCTCTCTGTGTCCTGCAGTGGGAACAGGAAGATCACAGTCAGAGGGTCCCACCTGAAGTTTGTTGAAGGCATTGTACACAGCCATGCCATGCAGGAAGTTGCACTTCCCAAAAACAGCAGCTACCAGGTGGGTCTGTACACACACAGTGTCCAGTACAGTTATTATACATGACATACACCCTCTCACTGCATGCCAAAGCTCTTGAGTAATCTTCTTACAGTATGTCATCTGTACATATGCACAGACTTGCAGCTTGAAGCTTACCCTTAATCGATAACACAACAATAAAAGTACCATCCTCTTTTTGTGCCACCAAAACAGCTCTGAACCCCACACTCTATGCTGTGTTAGCATGTACTGTCTAAAAATCAAATGAAAAAAAACCCAATAAACACATTGTAGTTTTCCTGTAGTGTATCAAGTTGAATTGTTTCAGAAAACAACGATATTACAAAAATGCAGTAATCAGAAAAATCACTTACATTTTATTGGGAGTCAAATTAAAATAAAAAGGCAAGATTAAAATAAACACCTTGTTGAAGATTGAGGTTAATCGGTAAGATTATTTGGCACAAAACAAGTTATGGAGAGAAGCTGAATCATTAGAAATATAGATGTTGAGGCACTTCTGATTCTGTGATTGACATTAAGTTTATCATGTCACCATCATGACCATACCATGCTAGCTATATAAAGAGTCTATGATTTATATAAAAATTTACTTCATTGCAGAGTCTCACCTATGACTCACCTTCAGCTGAAAACAGTCCTGGGATTTCTAGCAGCACTGTGTTTTTGAAAGTAGCTAATCAAACCTTGGCCTGCTC
>NW_024582539.1:10282-15899 GCF_018398535.1 Haplochromis burtoni
AACAATGGCCTTTCAATGGTTTATTTTGCATAGTCAGTTAAGTGTGTCTGATACCTGGTTAATTGTCCTTAACTGCTTGTTAAAAGTCCTAAACAAAAGAGCTATACAAATGATAATTAACCTCCTTGGCACAAGCTATCAGTCCTTTCAAACTGGGCTGTCTAACATGCTATATAGACGTTTTTAAAGCTAAGTTCACATGTCACAAGTCTCCAAAGTGGTTAGTAAGACAAATTTTATTTGGTTTTATGCCATTTGAAGCCCCATTTGTGTCTACTCTCAGAATGAAACCAAGGACCTTTTGTTTATTAAGCAAGTGTGTAAACCCCTACACCTACACTATAGAGCCACAGACTGATGAAAACCTTTTCTACTCCACAACTCTCTAGTTTTCTGCTTGATTTAAATCAGTTACCGTTTGTCTTTCAGTGCTGGTGTTTATGTATCTGTGGAGGAAGAGACGTGCCACAGAAATAACGTTTAAAGTTTCCTTCCTGTCTCTGCTGGCTGGCTGACTGACAGTCTTCACGGAGTTGCTGTACTAAAAGTTGATTTTTCCAGTTGTTATATATTTTTTGTACTTTCATATATTTTTCATGAGTCATATAAACATAAAACTAATTAAGGCTTTTCTTGAAATGTTGAATTATTTTGTTCAAGCACTATCCTATTAAAGATTTTTCTGATATCTGCTTTTGTGATAGTTCTCTGACTGAACCAATTGTTGGAATTGTATATTTCAGACAAAATTACATGTCTTAGACTTTTACATTGTATGTCAAACCTTTTGCATGTTTAGAACAATAAGAGTTATTGTAATAGATAGTATGTTACTTCTCTTTCTCTTAAGTGAAAGTCACATATGTACTTTTTGGCTCTAAAGCCATATAAAGCCTTTCTACATGCTATCTGTCTATTTGGAGATAGATGGAGTACTGGATTGGGCTCCCTTTTGGCCTCAGAACTGCTTTAATTCTTCATGATACAGATTCAACAAGATGCTGGAAACATTTCTCTGAGATTTTGCTCCATGATATCATTGCAAGGTTACTGCAGTGGACATGAAGGGTTGGACATGGTCAGCATGAATACTGTGTTTAAAGGTTTTTAAACAATACCCAGGTTTAAAGTTTGCCAAAGAAATATTCCCAACACCATTACACTGTCTCCACCATCCCAAACCACTGATACAAGGCAGGATGGATGGATGCTTTCATGTTATTTACACTAAATTCAGAGTCTGAAACATGGAGTATTTTGACACAAGGACACACACATATACACCAAACACACAGAGAGGGACACACAGGACAAAGACACAAGGGGAACCCAAATGTGCAAGAAAGTAACATGGAATAAACTCGGGACTAACTAAATGAAGCATAAAAAATAAACCATAATCCATGGGGCGATCGTGGCTCATGAGTTGTCAGTTCGTTTTGTAATCTGAAGGTTGCCGGTTCCAGCCCCGGCTCCGATAGTCTCGGTTGTTGTGTCCTTGGGCACGACACTTCACCTGTTGCCTAGTGGTGGTGGTCAGCGCGCCCTGTCAGGACAGCTGTGGCTACAATGTAGCTTGCCATCACCAGTGTGTGAATGTGTGTGGGAATGGGTGGATGACTGGATGCAGTGTAAAGCGCTTTAGGGTCCGCTAAGTAAAGCGCTACACGAATACAGGCCATTTACCAGTTGGGGTGAGTTGGGAAAAAAACAACTCTTAAGGTACAGCATTACAGCTTGTTGATGGAAATGGGTGAAAGTGAGATCAGATGCAATTGATTGGTGCGTGTTACATTTGGTTTCTTTGGAGTTCTTAAAGGAGGTTGGGATGTATATTCAACTTTTTTACAAATGGGCGGCAGAGGGACAAGACCACGTTGTGTAATTACAACTGGTAGGGCTGGAGTAGGTTGGTTTGCCTTTCTGGGGCACGAATCATGCGAAAAGGCCTGGCAGTTGCGTAGATTCTGACACTGGCGAGGCGGGCCTCAAATTTTGCATTTTTGGCCTAATAGATGGCAAAGGAGTCTGTTGTGACTGTTGTCGTCCAACCATCTTTGAAATGGGCTGGACTTACTCATCTTGCTCAGATGTGATTTCCCTGCCTACATAGATATTAGGGGTGCAACAATACTCGTATCGATATTGAACCGTTCGATACAGTGCTTTCAGTTAGGTACGCATACTGTACGTTTATCCTACCATAAAACAATAAGACAAGGTACGACCTCTCCCATGCTCCCAGAGTGCTCTGGAATGCACACAAAGTTTGCAGAGTATTAAGGATCAAACCTCTACCAATCTACAACTTATTATAAAACTCTAAGCCTATAGAAGTAGATATTTCTAAGCATAAATGACAATCAACAATACAAAACCTAACAGGAAGAAGCAAGAAGAAAGAGTTAAGTAAAGTTTGACTTATCTGACTGTTTTGTTTCGCTTAATGCATTTTATGTGCCTTATGGTCCAAAAAATACGGTGTGTTAAATCTGATTGAACTAATCCCTTGTCTTCTGCACAGGATGGTGAAGGTAATTCTGTGCATGTCCAGGTTAAGGATAATGGCAACAGCACATACGCCTGCACCTACACCCCACGTAAGCCTGTGAAGCACACTGTGATGGTCTCCTGGGGAGACGTTCACATCCCCGAGAGTCCATTCAGGGTGAGTATGCACTCACACACGCTCTCACTTTCACTCTGGCATGCAGGGATTGTCTTTTCTTCTCACTGAGAAGTCTCTTGAGTTTTGGTGTTTGTGCCCACAGATGAATATCGGAGCTGAATATCGGAGCGGGCTGTCATCCGAACAAGGTGAAGGTCTCTGACCCTGGAGTGGCAAAGACGGGCCTCAAAGCCTTCGAGACAACATACTTCACTGTTGACTGCTCAGAGTCTGGTCAAGGTAAAGCTCCATAAAACTGTGTGTGTGAGAGTAAAGATATGATCATATGATCATGTCAAAGAAATATTCCAAACATGTTTATAAACAGATATTACAGGGAAACGTATTTAACCCACCTGCTGTTTGAGGCTAAAAATGACTGAAGAGCATTACCTGCAAAGGTAACATGCTAACACAGCCTTTGTCCTCTGCCATCAGGACAAAGGCTGTTTGTGTTTAGACTATAACAATGACACCCTTCAGGGTCAAAGTGGATCCTTCTCAAGGCAGAGGGACCAGGACTCAGCCGCAGTGGTAAGAATACCTGTACTGCCTCACAAAGTCAGAGAGTACTAACAAAAACAAGTCTGTTGAGTTTGTTTAGTTTGTTGGTCTATAATACGGTCGGAATGTTTTCCGTCATACTACATGGAACAACTCTTCATAACACTTTTATGAAAATGTTTGATGAAATTGACAAGATCAAAATTAAAATCACAATCGCACGGATTTAAAAAGAAGAATAAACATGAATAAACAGGGTTATAGTTGGTATGCTAATGTAAACAGGTCCTTTTGAGCTGTCATTTGAACTGTGTACCAGTCAAAGCAGTAGTAGCAGCAGGCTGTGAAAGACTTTGAAATCATCAACAACCACAACAACACACACACTGTTAAATATACACCTGTGCAACAGGCGAGAAAAGAAATGCTCACACATGCGGGCGTGGATTGTAGTTACTTTGTAGTTACTTTGTATTATGTGGGTTCTTATAAGACAAGGAAGCGTTCTTCTGGCTGTTATAAATCATATTAAATGGGAGGATGTGGATCGCTTCCCTTTCTCATGACAGGGTCCCCTGGGAGTTGCGTGACCTACAGTGGAGATCACATTCCCAAGAGCCCTTTCAGTGTCGTCGTGGCAGCCACACTGGACCTTAGCAAGGTCAAGGTGACAGGCCTGTGAGACAGTTTGTACCTCTGTCATTGTTCTTGTACATCCACACCTTCTGACACCAAACCTCAGCCTATATAAAGCCTAGTTATAACCTATGAAACTATTATTTGCTTTTAAATGTTTGCCTAAGCATGAATGTTTTTACGATGACTTTTTTTACCCCTTGTACAGTTGCCAGTATATTGATGTTTTAATTTAATTCTTTTAAATGAATCTAAGCTTTTCAAGCAGATCAGAGGTGTCAGTGTATTTTTCTTTGGTGTTCTCATCAAAGTGCTCATATACAGGTAAACATGTTCAATTCACGGAGCATCATTGGTTTTGGTCTCAATATTGCCTCTTCATCATGGCTTGTGGGTCAGGAGAAAGCAAACAGGCCATGAGGGACTATCAGAAAGTTCAGATCCAGCTGGAGAACCTGGAGATGAGTGTTTGAGACCGCTGTAAGAAGGAGTTCACAGGTAACTTCCTCTTTTTCTTCTGAACCGAGCTTTCGCTGTTGTGGCCCCCAGATTATGGAATAAGATGTCCATCCATATTAGGCTGGCCCCAAGACTTGAAATGTTCAAATCACTTTTAAAAACACCTTTTTTTCCAAAGGCTTTTTAGGAGTAGCACCAGAGTCAGCTTGTAGTCAGTTTTAGTCAGTGGATGGTCACTCTTAATCTTTTTTTGTTAATTTTATTCATTGTATATTTTAATGTCTATTTTTCTCATGTTTTATTATTTGATATATACTGATTTATTTTTTATCTTCTTTTTTCATTTATGTATTTATTTTATTGTTATTTAGATATTTTTCTTTGTCTGCTTAATGTGTGGTTTTTAACTGTTATCTCTGTTTTTTATTATTGGAAAGCACTTTGGTCAACTATGTTGTCTTTAAAGTGCTCTATGAATAAAGTTGGATTGGACTTTTACATCTTGTGACAGTAAGACGAAACCTTAATTCCTCTTTTTAGACTTGATGACAGAGATGATGGACATGTCCAATACTTTGCTGGGCTCTGGGATTGCTTTCCTGGATTATCACACATATGCTGAGCGCATTTTCTTCCCGGGGCACCAGGAGTCCCAACTGGGACAAGCTCTGGATGTTTCACAAAGTTGTAGGCAGACAGTTGAGCAAGGGCTGATTTCTTTGTCCAATTTGCTGAACAGTAAACTTTTTCTCACCAAGGTAAGCCTCCACAGCTGCCTTTGATTAAATCTTTATTTATGTATTTGTTTTATTTATGCCGCCTACATTTGCTGAGCAAGTCCCTACGCAGTCCACCGACATCAGAGTGTCTGACTTCATACATATCATACGTGTTGATTGACTGTTGGTTCTATTTTGTTGCTACTACTCTCCAATGTCAGCTTTACTGGTCTTGACATAAACGAGGAGGATTTTTCATACACAGATTAAGTAACTTCATATTCTCACCATTACAAAAATGCAGTAATCAGAAAAATCACTTACATTTTATTGGGAGTCAAATTAAAATAAAAAGGCAAGGTTAAAATAAACACCTTGTTGAAGATTGAGGGTAACCGGTAAGATTATTTGGCACAAAACAAGTTATGGAGAGAAGCTGAATCATTAGAAATATAGATGTTGAGGCGCTTCTGATTCTGTGATTGACATTAAGTTTATCATGTCACCATCATGACCATACCATGCTAGCTATATAAAGTCTCACCTATGACTCACCTTCAGCTGAAAACAGTCCTGGGATTTCTAGCAGCACTGTGTTTTTGAAAGTAGCTAATCAAACCTTGGCCTGCTC
>NW_024582539.1:17875-26267 GCF_018398535.1 Haplochromis burtoni
ACCAGTGTGTGAATGTGTGTGTGAATGGGTGGATGACTGGATGTGTAAAGCGCTTTGGGGTCCTTAGGGACTAGTAAAGTGCTATATAAATACAGGCTATTTACCATTTACCACTGCTAACTAGGCGGCTCATTCTCTTTCTGTGACGATATACAGTAAAACATCTCGAGTTCACCTTAAATATGTATAAACCAAATTCTAATGGATTGTTAACACAATCCCAATCCTACACGCCTACGTAGTTTTATCAGAATTAATTCAAAACCATGTTTACAGACAGAATAACACAGATGCATGTAAACATGTCCCAAAACATAACTGCCCCTAAATACAGTATTTACAGATTCAGATGAAACCTGAAAGGCATTTCACGCTGGGAGTGAAATTTTGTGCTAACCTTTGTTTTTGTCCCTTTAACTTCCTGTGTTTATGCTGACCATGTTTAAAGTACAAATCAGCTTTGGTTTCTTAGGTGATGCAGTGGGAAACAACATTATTTAACAAATCAAATAGGGACTATTATTAAAAATGAAAAATGGATTAAATGTACTGTATGCAGAGAGTGGAACCAATGAGGCTGATTAAGATGGTTACAAGCTTTCTCTGGGGCTACTATGAACATTTATAATAGTTACATTTGCTGCTTACTGTAGTTAATTTAGTTCAAATAGATGGTAAATAAATGTGTGTGCATAGACTGCTAAACCCCCCCCCCCCCCCCCCCCCCCCCCCCCCCCACACACACACACACACACACACACATCTAACCATCCTTTTCAGGGCATATGTACGACAGGAGAACATTAATCATGTTCTTAATAATGGGAGGTTGTGGGTGGAGTTCTTGGGGCAGGTGGTGGGCAATGACCATCTCCCAGGCATTCACCAGATGGACATTCAGTCCTTTGAATATGGCCTTGAGCACTTTGAGTTGCTGCAGCGTGTACCAGTCACTGTTAGTAGATGAGTGAAGGAAACATGTTAAAGATTTGGGGTTTCCGGTCCGAATAACCACCAGTGTGTCTGGAGCCCTGGACAGCAGCCGCACCACTGCCCTGCGGATGGACATCATCCGCCGGATGTAGAACTCCAAGGGAAAAGTGGCAAAGTGTGCCCAGATTCCAAGTACTACAACGGTTTTGCTGCCTCCAACCATGTTGTCTAACTCGTTGGCAATATAATGCATCTCAATGGCTGGGACAGTAGTGCTCCGGAGAGGAGGACCGTGGCAGCGGTACTTCACCATGATGTTGTGTGTAAAGTTCAGGGCCATGAAAGGTCCAGCTTGTTTCTCACTATTCAGGTCAAACTCCTTGAGATCTGAAAGTATTACAGAGGAAATAATGCGTGTGATAAGGTGTCTAAAGAAAATCAGAGGGGTGCCTGAAAGGGTTGTGGGGTAGTTACCTGGTAGTGTTGCTGTAAGGTGTTCAAACCACTGCCTAATGGTGGAGTCTCCATACATATGAATCACCTTGCCTTTCAGGCACTGAGTGATGGCCGAGGAAGTGTTGAACTGACGAATTTTTGTGCCACCTAGTCCTCGCCAAACATCTTGGTAGTAATAGCCCGAGGGTCCAGACTCCTCACTGCTGCTCTTCTCCTCTGACTGTCCTGAGAACAAGTCAACAGACACGCTATATGACTATTTTTGAGTTATAAACAAGAAAAGACCCAAACAAAATCTTTCCTTTACCTGTATGAGTGAATGAAATCTAATATTACTTATAATTTTAATTTTATAAGACAGCTAGTTTGCTGTAGTTTTCTAACCTCACTCAAGTTGAAGTACAATTAGTTTGTTTATGACTTTTTTAGTCCCAAAAAATATAAGTGCAGTACACTGGTGATTACCTAATTTAAATGTTTACCATCCACTGTTGAAGATAATCTTATCATGCATTTATGCACCACTATGACTACTGCTGCTGTTATTAGATCACTTCCTGGAAGTCCCATCCCTTTCATGTGCAATCTTAGAAACGTGGCGTCAAACCATTCTGGATGGCTTTATTTTGACCTCCAGTGACACTGTAAGGAAACTTGGAGTCATGTCCCTCAATGCACATATTAAACAAATATGTATGACTGTTTTCTTGCATTAGTGCAGTATCTCAAAAATGAGAAATCCTGTCTCAGACTGATATGGAAGAATTAGTTAATGCATTTATTAATTCTAGACTGGACTACTGAGATTCATTAATATCAGGATTGCCTAAAAATTAGAGATGGCACGATACCACTTTTTTATGTCCGATACCGATACCGATATCATAAATTTGGATATCTGCCGATACCGATATGAATCCGATATAGTGTTTTTTAATCAACAAAACGTTTTTTTTAATATCTTGCTGCATTTTGTATAAGTTTATACTCAAGTTTAAATAAATAACAACACTAAAGCTATTCTGTTATACCTGTATGTAAAAAATACACTGCACCCAAAATATTTCATAGTTCAGCAAAACCAATCAATCTAATAAACTTAAACCTGCTCCATCCTCCCTATTCTGGTATTTTAAAGAGTACTTAGCAGAAATATTAAGCAACCTAACTAATAGGGTTGCAAACTCCCAGCAAAAAAAATAGGGAGCCACCCTCCACCTCATGATGCTTAATTGATATAATCAAATTTAATTTGATGCAGGGGGGAAAATGCACAGAAATAAATTATTTTTCAAGAATAATTAAATAGATTCAACATATTTCTTCAACAGAATTGCACACTGCACAGATGGTATCTTCCCAAAGGAAAAAGTAGTATAGCTTACTAGGGTATATTAGACTTAACAGTTACTATATAACTGTTACTGTTACTATTTTTTAACTACACAGACATATCTGACCCAAAATAAGTGCAAGGGAACAGAATGGGACATCCAGGGAGCAATCTATAACTAATTACATTTTTGAAAATGGGCTTAAGATACACAAAAAGACAACACTCAAGAAGACGGATCAGCCTAATATAAATCAGTTGAGGTCAGTTCCCAGAACTTTCTGATCATACCTCACATTCTTATGATAAACCTCTTTATTCTGGGAATAAGAACTGTTGAAGTTCATTTCATCCACATGTTATGAACTATCCATACAGAGGAAAAGTTACACTGTTAGTAGTTAATTCAAAATCCATAAACTATTAAATGTTCTACAAATGTTTATTTAATATAGGTGTTAACATCTGACTTTACCTTTCATTCTTGGAAAAATGGTGACACCTGCAGGTCCTGAAGCTCGAATGGAGACTTTCAAGTTGACGCCACTGAGGCAAAGCACACACAATAAAAGTTCTTAAGAAAAGTTTAAAAGTTTTTTAAACTAGAAATTTATTAGAGACGGCAGGCAGCAAAAACAGATTAAATCATATTAAACATTAAATAGTTGACAGGGAAACTGGCTAACACACAACAATGAAGCATTTTCCAGGTGGAGAAAAAGATAGTTCCCTCTTTTTGCTGTGGAGAATAAAACAAAGAAAAAGATTGACTTTTATACTTTTACACTAAGGACATAAATGAAATCTTCACCTCTTAAAAAGCTTCTCCATGGTTGTGATGCTTTGTTGATATCCTCCATTGAAGTAATTCATTCTGGCATCACAACTCAGGTTATCTGGCTTGTAGCAGAACCAGGGCTCGCCTGTATGGAGGTCAGTGTAGTTGCACAGAGACTTCTGGGTTGGACGCAAACATATGTTACAGGTGGTAGTTTCAGTGACTGAGCCTGACTGGAAGACGCTCTTAAAGAAAATCCTGTCAGGGTGTTCTCTGTTCAGCCTGCGCAGCTCCATGACTGCCTCACTGGGGTGAACCAGTGTCACCTGTAGAAAACAGACTCAGAGTTTTGCAACCAGTTTTCAGATAAATACCTATAATTACTACAACCTTTGAATTCAGCATCTTGATTCATGCTCAATCATCCCAGTAAGGAAATCCCAGAAAGTTGATTCTGTTCATCTGGATGTTTTCAGTGGGAGAAATGTTTCGTCACTCACCCAAGTGACTTCTTCAGTCTCAGCTGACTGCAGGTTTCCCCAACCTTATAAAAAGAGCATCTCCATGAAACTGAAGAAGTCACTTGGGTGAGTGACGAAACATTTCTCCCACTGAAAAAACTACATACAGATAAATGGAATCAACTTTGGGGAATTTGCATTTCTGGTTGGTGGTAAGTAATTCATTCAGATTATATGTTGGCAAAAAGAAACAGTGCCAATGGAAAGAAAACGTTACCTTTTGTCATGGTCAGCATTCCATTCCCCTGGTTCAAGTAGCATTAAAGACTAACTGTTTAGTAAGGGCTATTTACAGTGGGTGGAGATACACAGCCCATAAAAAGATATATATAAATCTTATAAAGTTTGTATCTGTCTTGTGTGAAACTTGTATGAAAAGCATATAAGAGTGAAAACAGATATAAGATCCCTTGAAAAATTATAGAATGAAACTTGTATGTTTTGGATACTTACTAAAACAATGTATGAAAGTAATGAGAAAGTGGCCACTTTCATGAGTAAATCATGTAAGCCTTATATGATTTACTCATGAAAGTGGCCACTTTCACTTTACTCATGAAAGTGGCCACTTTCATGAGTAATCACATATAAGTTTTTACTATTTCTTTTCCATATGGGAGCAAACGGCCTTGGGTTGGAATTTAACCCATCTGCTGTTAGAATTGTCTAACAGCTATGGTTCAGTGGAAAAGATGAGTTGGCTCTATTTCATAAGCAAGCTATGATCATTAAATATTTGCAGCAAAGGTCTGTTGGGGAAGCAGCAAAATAATTTGTTTTGTAACAGATAGAATTCTTGTTTCTGTTAAAGCATATTTTGTCATCCAGCTCAAACCCAAGCTGGTGGAGACTCTGGAGGAAATAATTTGTTTTTAAAGCTTCAGCTATTGGCATTGAGGTCATGACCATACCTTGCTAGTTAGCAAGGAGCACCATACTTTGCATTCATTACATGGGCTTACTACAAACATGCTAACTTTAGTGCTAATAGTTTTCTCCTACTGCAGAAACTGAACACGATCTTGAAGTATAACCCGGAACCACATTCCCCCTCCATTACATTTTCCATTAACACAAAATTAAGCAATATAAACATCACAATCTATGAGAACTTTGGAAGTCAGTCTCAGTTCCTTTTGGGGAACACATTTTTGCGGCACCTCCTCATTAGTTTCTTTTTTCACCCCCAGATTGCTGCTCAGTATTGCATAAGAATGAAGTGACTGTTTGGTCTTAGCATTTGTCCTAATGTCAGTAGCTAAAAGTAGGGGTAACAGACTTTATGTGCAAATTTGAGAAGTAGGTTTCTTTATGCCAACGGCAACAGGAAGCTAACATTTTACATCAGCTTGAAACATTACTTTACTATTAAGTCTTTGTCTAGAGAAATGGGAAGATGTATTTTTCTAAACATTCCAGTGACTGAAAAAAAGAAAGAAGGGATGTTGACATTTCCAATGCCTTCAACCACATGTAAAATGATACATTTTCTTAATCACCTGGACTTGTGCACTTCCTTTCCAGAGTAAAAAGAATACAGCTGTGTAGGAGCCATTGAGATGATCCACCACTTCTCCTGCAACACCCGCACCGATAGTTGGGCTGTGCAGCCGGGCAAGTAAAACGTCTCCTCCAAACTTTTTTGGACGGCCCTGAAAGTCCTTCATGTTAATCATAACCTCCAGCTTATCTCCTATTCGCCACTGGCCCCCTCCCCTCTTTGGAAGAATGGTGAAGGTGCTGTGGTCTGGATCACTGGTCTTTTCCAGGGAAAGAGGAAATGATAAAGGTGGCGTTTCAGGCCAAGTAATAGACTCTAGCAGGAGGTCTTCTTCTTGAGCCTCCTTAGGGGACAGCGGTTTTAACTTGCAGAAGTCATAATGCATGTCAGTAGACAGGGTAACAGCGGCAGGCCTTGAGAATATGCTGATGGTCTTCATTTTATTCTGAAACTGCAATATTAATCATTGAATTAAAACATGCAATACAATTCAGTACACCTAAGAATCAACATGTTCCATTATCCAGTTTAAGACAATGAAATCTGAATAGGGCTCTGAGAGTTGGAAACAAAAACATTTCATACAAAGCAAAAGTTGCAGATTTTGAAGCTGCTTAGTTGCCATGGTAAATTTTAAAAAGAGGTAAATACTAAACATAGTTGAAAACTGTTAAAAATTCTTCTCATGTGATAAGACAACAAAGCTTTTCTTTGTACATAAATGAATAAATAAAAATCCTTAAAATATATGCATTACCAATTTAACTAAGCCAAGAAATATACAGATACAGATTACACTCAGCTCTCTATGATAAGGCAAACTAAATGCAGTTGTATCAAATGCAAAATGTGGTTACTGGCAGAAATGTTGCCTTTCAGAAAATCACCAGGATTTGAATCTTATAATACCAATGTTTATAATGTGAGATACAAATTGATTTAAATTTGGAGGGACTAATCAGCACTCTCCAATGAGTTGATTTTACCATAAACCTCACATACAAGGCTACATTAATTACTAGCTTACAACAGGGTTGCCAGGTCAGGGTGACAAATTCTTCCTAACAAGAACTAAAGGACTAAAAAAAAAAAAATTAAATAGAAGTAAATAAAACAGTAAGTTTAAAAAGTAAAAAAAGTTATATCGTGTTGCAGATTAAATATTAGTATATTTAGTATTTTTGCACCACCAACAAGATGATTGTCGAAGGGCTACATCCAAAAACATGACTATTGTGGGGAGTGGTTTGTGGCTCCGCTGCAGGGGAGGGGTAGAGCAGTGGGTTTTCAGGGTGTGGTGAAAGATGGAGGCTGATTCACACACCTGACCTCATCATCTAATCATGTCTCCCCTTTTAAGGATGTTTCTGGGAGAGTGGTGTGTGCTACTTTAAAACGGGAAAATAAAGGATCTTTAAAAACTACAATGCTGTGGTCATCGGATCGCTCATTGTCACATTTACCTATTTAATCTAAAACCTATATAGCAAATGAAAGTCATGTGAAAGCACTGTATGACCTGAGAATTGCATCTGGCTCTTCATATGGACATCTGACACATCATACCTACATTATTCATTTAATCTTTTTTTCAACACAAAAAACTGTAGTCACTAATTAGAAAAACACAAGTTCTTACCTCCAGGGTGTTCGTGATAAATAACACCAGGAAAAAAAGAGTGAAGAAAAGGAAAATCCAGGCACATTTTGGGAGTCTAGTAAAGGCCTGTCGTTTACAAACTTGGAACTTCATGATTGGTAAACAGTCCACATCTCTGGCTGGAGTGTTGCACTATGACCAGTTCACCAGATACTAGATTTTATGAATGAAATGAAAACAAAAACAATAACAAAGTATATTCAAAGTATATTTTAAAAAACAAAACAAAATGCAGTTGTAAATCCTCTCTCAATTACAAACTGTTTAATGGCTGAAACCAATATATTCTGTTAAACTGACACTATTATTATTTTTTATTGACTCATCAGAATATGCAGCTGTGGAGGACGAAAATCTCGATGTAAGTAGCAGTTAATGTGTAAAGAGTTGTAAAGACAGAAACATTTTTTGATTTATCAAACAAGTGGAAAAGAAAAGTCTGGTAGAGATCGTAGAAATAAATGCTCCCTAATACATGTCCTCGGTTCAGACGTGTGTCAAAGATGTACACGTCTACAGTTTAAGGAACAAATGAGTAAGACACAAGCAGAAGTGAAAACGCCAATATTTTTCTGTAGAAAAATGTCACACAGCGTAAAATCGCACAAAATCCCCTACAAAGCACACAAGTACATTAATAATGTATTGTAATGCTAAACGAATCTCATTTTTACATTTACTTCTCAAGTCTATAGCACATCTTACCTCGACGGAGAAGATTCTTTTAGTGAGAACCAGCGCTGAAGCTCATTCCATTGATTTGCTGTTTGCCCAGTTGTGACACAATGAATCAAAGACATACCAAAAGTTAATTATTATCCAAGAGTGACTGTACTCTGTCCACTGCAAATTAATGCAAAGGGGAAAATGCAAATCTTCCCCTGAGTCCCTGGTAGTCTTTTTCTTGGCCCACCCTGTTAAATTTACTGAAGTATGATGTTTATACTAATCTTACACTTTGTAAATTTATAACATAAACAAAAAAAATCAGAGTGAAGTCATACTCTTTCACAGCACTGCAGTTGTGCTCAATCCTGCTCTGATTCTTTCTCCTCACTCAAATGTTTCTGGTAAAAATCTCTGTGTTGGTGTGCGCACATCTTGTCATGGTTTTAATTGAATATGTAGGAAAAGGGCAGCACGGTGGCACGGTGGTTAGCACTGTTGCCGCACAGCAAGAAGGTCCTGAGTTCAATTCCACCATCAGGCC
>NW_024582539.1:33073-52670 GCF_018398535.1 Haplochromis burtoni
GGGTGCTTTTAACACAGGTGCACAAAAATATTCAGGAATTAGAAAAAACATCAAATCACTAGAAGAAGCCTACGCGTCCCACCAAGATCAGGAAACATTGAACAAAATACGCAAAACAAAACTAGAATTAAATGAGATAATTGATAAAAAAACAAAATTCTTAGTACAAAGACTACGCCTACAAAATTATGAACATGGTAATAAATCCGGTCAATTTCTAGCAAACCAGCTAAAAATAAATAAAGAAAAAACAACTATATGTGCTGTTCAAGATTCATCTGGGAACACAATATATGAACCGATACAAATAAACAACATTTTCAGGGATTTCTATAAAACGTTGTATTCACCACAAATAAACCCATCTAAAAAAGAAATTGATCAGTTTTTGGACAACATAACTCTTCCAAAATTATTGGACACTCAAGCAATGGCACTGGATTCACCACTGACACCAGGTGAACTCCAGGAAGCCTCTGATAAGTATGCCCAATAATAAGGCTCCAGGTCCAGACGGCTTTCCTGCAGAATTCTACAAAGAATTCTGGTCGATTCTAGCACCAGTTTTCTACAGAACGTTGTTGGAAATTAAAGAAAAGGGCAGACTTCCATCAAATATGAATTCTGCAAACATTAATCTCCTGCTAAAACCAGGCAAAGACCCTGTATATCCCTCAAGCTATCGTCCAATATCCCTTATAAATGTAGACCTTAAAATAATCTGCAAAGCTCTCTCAAAGAGACTGGAGAAAATAACCCCCCTCTTAATTCATCCTGACCAAACTGGTTTCATAAAAGGTAGGCACTCATCAACAAATACACGTAGATTACTTAATTTGATAGACTACTCATACAGTAAAAACCTAGAAACTACAATATTCTCTTTAGACGCAGAAAAAGCATTTGACAGAGTTAACTGGAAATTTCTATTTGCAACTTTACACAAATTTGGTTTTGGATCCTCTTTCATAAACTGGTTAAAAATATTATATAATTCCCCAACAGCTTGTGTTAGATAAAATGCAAGAACGTGGAACATAAAATCAGCCTTTATGCGGATGATGTGTTACTCTTTCTCCAAAATTCACAAACCAATATCTCTGGGGTGATTGAATTGATAAACTCTTTTGCAAGAATATCAGATTACTCAATTAACTGGTCAAAATCTACAGTCCTACCGATTAATTGCTCCTTCCATAATTCCTCTTCTACACCACTGCAATCGGGAAATATAAAATATTTAGGTATTAATGTTTCTCCCAAGCTTGCAGATCTAACTAAATTAAACCATATCCCACTTTTAAAGAAGGTAGAAGATGATCTGGCTAGATGGAAATGTCTACCCATATCACTCATGGGAAGGGTTGCCGCTATAAAAATGATGGTCTTACCAAAAATAAATTATTTATTCTCAATGATCCCAACTAAACCGCCACAAGATTGGTTCAGATCTCTAGATTCATGTATGTCCAAATTCCTTTGGAAAAATAAACCCCCACGTATAAGCTTAAAAACACTACAAAAGACCAAGGATAAAGGAGGACTAGAACTGCCTAACTTTCAGCACTACTTCTTAGCCAACAGGCTTCAGTTTATCTCAGGATGGCTAAAACACACCCTCTTAGATGAACCTTGGCTAGATGTAGAACAAGCACTCTGCAATAATCTAGAGATCTCAGACCTACCATTTATCAGCTCAAACATCCAACGACATGAATGCTTTAAAAGCATCAACATCAGCTCTTCTCTGACAGCATGGTGGGAGTTTCTAAAATTGACGGCGTCTTCATTAATCCCATGCAAACGTACACCTATCTGGAACAACCCTGACATATTACAAAACAATAATATGATAAACTTTTCAGATTGGAGTGGTAAAGGAATCAAATATTTAGAACATATACTAGAAGGAACAGAATTTATTTCATTTGACGGACTAGTTACACAATATGGGATCAACAAGAAAAGATTTTTAGAATATCAACAAATTAAATCCATAGTAAAAAAGAAATTTAAACCGGGTCAAGTTGAACTACAAACACCACCAAGTGTGGTTCAATTTCTTACTCTTAAACCCCCCAAATTACTATCCAAAATATACAGAATGCTTTCTAAAACAGATGAATCAATATCACTTCCTATTGCAAAATGGGAAGCGGATTTATCAGTTAACTTAGACCTAAACTTCTGGTCTCAGATTTGCTTAAAAACCTTTCATCTAATTAGAAATCCCAGTCTTCAATTAATTCAATACAAAATATTACATAGAGTGCACTATACAGGTCATCGGATGTTCAAGATGGGCTTTACGTCTACCAACAACTGCTCACACTGCCAAACCAATTCACCGGACAATTATATCCACGCTCTTTGGTTCTGTCCACCAGTTCAGAAGTTTTGGCGCGAGATATGTGAAGACTTATCGAAGTGTCTGAAATGTAACATTCCAACTTCCCCCTTAGTGTGTTTGTTGGGCAGCTTAGATAATGTCACTTCAGAAAAGAATATCGCCCATATGGTTTTCACTGCCCTATGCATAGCCAAGAAAACAGTCCTCATGAACTGGAAAAATAAAAATAATCTTAATTCTAACCAATATAGAAATTATCTATTAGATTACATTAGTCTTGATACAGCCTCTGCCACCACATCAGATCAATTGCTCTGGGCTCCTTTGATCAGCTCCATCACCTAGTGGGGGTGGGGGGTCATAGTTTGGTCCCGCCTTCACTGTTGTGATTGGTGTGGGGGTAGGGACAGGCTTAGGGCGTCGGGGGGTTCCCCGGAGGCATCTTCCTTGGGGGGCTCAACCCGGGGTAGCGGTCATGTCCGGTTAGGGGCTCTGTTGGCTCTCAGGTGACTGTTTCCTCGCGGCTGCGTGCAGCGGGGCTAGGGGAGGGTCTGTGCTGACGGACGTGGGTTACTGACCTGGTAGCCTGGCTGCCCTGGGTGGGTCCGGGATGGGCGTGAGGTTCTGGGGGCGCTCCGTCTCTGGGCTGGGACCCGGACCGGGCCTCGGGGGCTTGGGTCCTGGTTGGTGTGTTGCCGGGGTTGTGGGCGGGTGGGTGCATGGGGGCCCAGCCCTGGAGCAGGGTGCCGCCGGTGCATCGAGCCACCTGGGGGGCTCTTCAACTGGTGGGGAGATTGTCACATCTTGCAGGAGCTTTCCTCTCCTCAGGAGCTCTCTCTAGCAGGAGGGGGAGATACAGGAGAGGTGGAGGAAGATCTCAGCCTGGGTGTTTATTGTCTTATGTAGTCTGGAAGATGAGTGGATGGTGGGGTGGGTGCAGTTTTCTCTGTGGTGGGGTTGGGTGGACTGTCCGGGCTCTGTGGGGCCGGGAGGCGCTGCTGCACTGGGCCCCGGTCTGGATGGGCCTGGGCCCCCTTTCCCTGGTCGGGTCGCGGAGTATGGGGGTGCCTACTGGGGTCAGCGGGGGAGCTGGCCCCAGGGAGGGGTCACTTGCCCCTCCCTTCCTTCCCTCCCCATCTCCAGCTGCCTCCCTCTTCCCGCTCCACCACAACCACCCACACATGCAGGCCTTGGAGTAGGGGTATGTCACCAGGGTGCAGAGGAGGCCACCCCCCCGTCCCCTTCTGGCTGCCTCTGCCTCAATTTTATCCCACAACTTAGACATTCACATTACTCACACTCTCATTACACATACATATAGGATCTTGGGGGTGGGCACGATACACGGAATCCAAAGTACCATCAGGGTGTACACCCCACCCCTGGCGTCGTTGCCCACCTCTCAATTTAAATACACGTAGACATTGAGGGCAGCAGGAGGGACCATGCGCTTACCTGCTGCTCTCTGGCAGGTAGCTCCATGCCCTCCTGGGTTTTAAATGCACCTTAGAACACACATGCATCAACACTACAATGAGCGGGTGGAGGGAGGTTTGGAGTCTTCTCTCACCCCCATTCTCTGCGCCTGCTGGAGCGGGGGGGCTAGGAGGAGGAGTTGGCCGTCCGACTGCGGTCTGGAGTGTGGGGCCTCCCTGCTGCTGCGGAGTCGGGGCGGTCTGCCTCCCCCCACCGCAGGGAAAAGGGTAACACCACCTGGGTCTGGGTGCAGTTCCCCCCTCCAGGGGCAAGGGTACCTAGACCCGGGGCTTAGAGTACGCTTGGGGAGTGTGATCGTGTGTACAGCGTCTCTTTATGTCTGTCTCCACGTTGGTTGAGTGTGGAGTAAGTGTATATGAGAGCATGAGGGTGGGAATGGATGTTTGTATTGTGTGTGCCTGTATTTCTGTGTCTATATGTCAGGTTGGGTGTCAGGCGCCACCTCTCTGGGGACATCTTAGGCCCTCCAAGGTATGGAGGCCTATCTCCCCCTACCACCACTTCCCCTGCCAGTGGCGGACTCCCTCAGACATCGGTGCGTTGGTGGTTCTTTGTGTCCGGGGATGGGCGTCCAGGTACACACCGGCTCACTCCTTGGCGGCCGCTTATCGGGGCCTGGAGCCTGGGGCTGCTCGGGCCTCTCGGCCTGGGGCTCGGTCACTCAGGCACGGCTGGCTGCCGGCGGAGCTCACGGGCGCGTCACTGCAACTCCCCCTGGCTTCTGCTCCGCGGCTGCTGAGTGAGCCCTCATCTGGGACTCTCCTCAGCTCTTTCTGGGACAGTGGCGCGGCTGCCCCTCTGTTGGTCTTCCTTGGTCTCTTGTGTTCTGGGGGCCTCTGGATGTCTGGAGTTTTGATCTCCTCCATACCTGCTTCATGCCCTGGAGGACGGGGCTGTGGCCCCCCCACACCCTCTAGCAGATCATTACATGAAGGAACCTTTTAAAAAACAAAAAACAAGCGCGTCCATGCTCACAGGTGTACACACGGGTGATCACACCCACAAACTACACCCTTTTTGGCTCCTACCTCAAAGCACACTGTGTTCTGTTGATCTTATGTGCTGCACAATAATGTTTAATATTTAGTATTTACTGTCATATTCCCATATATCATTGTGATGTTGTTTATTCTATTACTCTTGTTCTCTTCTGCTTGTTTTCTTTTTTCTTTCTCAGCAGGTGACCCAGGTGATTGATATATGCATTTTTTTTCTTTTTTTCTTCTTTTTTTTCTTTTTCTGCTCATTCTGTTGGTTTTTGGTTTTTGCCCTTCTCCCCCGTCCCTCTTCTCAGCTGTTTCTCTTTCCCTCTTTCTTTCTCCCCTTCTTTCCCCCAGTCAAGTCTGTCCCATATTCAGTAAGTGAAAATAAAATAAACAATAAAAGGTGAATCAAATGGACCATTATGGCAAGGCTGGGATGGTCAATTTGGTAAAGTAAATCCGTTGGGCATCTTTCTTTGCCTTTAGACAACAATTCTGATGGCAAAAGAGCCAAACGGGACAGGCAAAAAAAAAAAAAAAAAAAACACAGGTGCACGTCATTGCACGATCTTCTCATGCAAAGTGGCATGTATTACAAATGAGCAAGCACAGCTGACTGGTGTTTCATTGGAAACGGTGGCTAAAGTGCTGTCATACAGATTCTTAGAAAAGATCCCAGTAACCACATTGGAAATTGCAACATCCCCAAAAAAGAAAAAGTGCAAGAGCAGCTCATCGTCATGCTGCTGAAACTGTCAGCGCAGGATGTGATCAGACTCAAGAATATTCTGTCAGTGATTACAGAGAGAAGGATATGGAGTCAGTCCATAAACCACGAGAGCGAATGTACATTTGTCAGTTGTGTGCTGCAAAAAGAGCCAGACACTTATAAAAAATAATAGTGTGGTTATCCTTCATCATATTATTGAATGACAGGCAAGTACAAGTGTGCCTACAAAGGGCAGAGGTCTGTATCCGATCAGTCCTCATCTCTGGTTGATTTTTGTGGTTGAGTAAAAGGAGGAAAAAACAAAACAAAGCGAAAATTAATTAAGTGACATAAACAAACCGACAAGTCTTTGAGTAGGTATAACAGAAATTCGGTCCACTAAGAAATTCTCTGAAATAGATCAGCTATTAACTGAGGCCCCAACAAGAGTTTGGACCTTTTCTAACATAATGTCAATATTTGAATAGATTTTGACTCCACTGTCTGGCACCACAGTTACCCTTAAAAAGAGCACATAAATGTTTTCAGTCTCAGGGCGCATGTCTCTCTGCTGATGGTAAAACTTTTCTGCCCTAATTTAACCAGCTGCGTTTTTTACGATAGCTGCCTGTTTAGATCTAGTTCATGTGAATGTTGTTCAGCCAGTCCACTGAGCCATTTGTTGGGCCATGAGTCAATGCTGACATCACAGTTTAAATTAATTGCATAGTTCATTTTAAAATTGTAATTGGCAGCCAACATTAAAATATTAATCAAAGTTTTTTTTTCTTTTTTTGTTGCTGTTTTTAAAAATTGCAGCTGTTAAATTTGAATGTTTGGATTTTAAAAAAATCGATGGATGGATGGAATTTAAGGTAGTTCAAACAGCAGATAGTTTCACAGTGGTTGCATTGACAGCAGATTTGAACATTGTGTAAAATATAAATAAAAGCAGAATGCAATGATCTGAGGATCTCACAAACCCATATACACAAAACAAATCATGAGGAATATTAAATTTTTCAACTGAAACATTTACTATGTAATGAAAAATATTAGACTATTTTGAATTTGATGGCAGCAACACATCACAAGAATGTTGAAATGAAGGAAACAAAAAGACTGGAAAAATAAATGGTACTGAAAACCAGCGGGGGTTTTGCTGTTAATTAGGTAAAATGCCATCAGGTCAGTTCGTAGGATGATTTGTTCCTCCAAATATGGAAACAGAGCTAAATGCCCCCCAAAAGATGAACTATTACATTCCAATCTAATTCAAACTAAATCTATAGTAAGTTTGCATTGCTTTCATCTTTAACCCATTTATCGTCGGGTTGTACAGAATACAGGGGATGGACAAAAGATTTTAAACACTCTTTGTTGCTATAGCTATTTGCTGGTTAGTGTGTTTTCTTAAACTCTCTCTCTCTCTAACACACACACACACACACACACAGAAATCACATGTACTACCCCAAAAAACTCTCTTGAATCATTGCTGTTAGACATGATGACAAGGTTAGATATAAAACTTGAAATGATTTAAGGCTAAACACACCAAAGCTGACATGCTGCTTTATTACAGAGCAGCAGATTGGACCTTGCTCAGCTGAGTCTGGGCCACACTCTGCTTGTGAATGTGGAACAGCATAAAGGATCTCTGCAGTAGTTAAGTTATTATCCGACAGATCTGGGCTGTTTCCCTTGAGCCAAAGGGACTTCCTCAAGTGAAGTGTTTTCTACCTCAAAGGCTCATCAGTTTACACTGGAATCCATTTTTTGTTTATTAAATTTAATTGCCATTATGATTACACAAGTTTGTACTGATTTTAGCTTTAACATCCAGTCTGGATCAGATTTTGCTCTTGTGCAATTACTTTGCAACTCCATGCAAGTCCATGTTTTATTCACAACAGAACACAGAAAACATGTCAAATGTTAGTTTTGAATTTGATGAGAGCAAAAAAGAGGACAGGTTTGGCCAGTGTTTACCACTGTGCAGCATCCCCTCTTCTTTCAATGAGAGGTTTGCACTGCAGATTCTTCTACTGTGATGACATGCTGCAGTATGCAGTTTAGCATTGTGTTGCTGAAATATGAAAGGCCTTCCTTGAAGAGGAGGTTGCTAAAACTTGTGTATAAGCTTTCAGTAGTGATGGTGCCTTTTCAGATGTGCAAGCTGCCACTTCCATAGGCACTAATGCACTCCCATACTACCAGAGATGCAGGCTTTTGAACTGAGTACTGATAATGAGCTAGATGGTTGATCTCCTTTTTAGTCCAGAGCAGGGGGCAGATCTAGAGAAACGTTTTAGGGCATCATGAAAATCAGATGGAGTAGCAAAATACAAGCAATTTCTATACACATTCTTTAATATGTACTATATATGGTTAAAATATATAAAGTGCAGTAAGTATATTCATGTTTCATATAGACAAACTTTCTTATTAAAATTAGCCCAAATAATAAAGCATTTGAGTTATATGTAAAAAAAAAGACGTAAATGAAATGAATTTATGAACGTAAATGTCAGTTTATTTAACAAATAAGCATACAGCCAAAACAGTATAAAGTCCAGAAAGCCAAATGAGGTGCATCGATTAAAAATTAATTTAAAATTAAGAAATTAGAAAAAAAAAATAGCATTTAGCCTACACTGACATTTGACATACTCTCTCAACTTTTCTGAAATTTTGATGTTGATGTATTGATGTGATATCATTTTTAGGAATGTGTGTACAGCTTCCTAACAGGCTCTGCTCCCTATGCATATCAATGATCCTTTGGCCAATGTTACAGCTGAGTGCTTTTCCTTTTTTGAACTAGTTTTACCATCACATGTTGGCCGATATCAAAGTCTGTCAGTTCTCAGTCCTGATGAAACATGATATTTTTATTAACTTTATTGCTGTTGTTCACACATGAAACCATGGCCCACCAATTCAATTCAATTTTTTTATACAGCACCAAATCACAACAACAGTCGCCTCAAGGCGCTTTATATTGTAAGGTAGATCCTACAATAATACATAAAGAGGAAAACCCAAAAGTCATATGACCCCCTATGGGCAAGCACTTTGTAGATAGTGGGAAGGAAAAACTCCCTTTTAATAAAAGGAAGAATCCTCCGGCAGAACCAGACTCAGGGAGGGGCGGGGCCATCTGCTGCGACTGGTATTAGAACATCTTAGGGCTGAGGTATATAACAAAGCCTCATCCTCTGGGTTCAGATCTGAAATTAATGTGTGTTGATTAACCTAAAGTCATGCATTACTCATCTTTTTATTTAGTTTTCATTTCTGCATGCTGAGCTGCTGTGTGGTCATTCCTACAAAACATTATCCTCACTGTCCTCCTCCGATTGATCGACCAGTCACAGCTCAAATTGTCTCTCTATAAAAACCCAAGCACCCTGCTAATGGATACTGGCTGGACATTTAAAAGTTTAGTTCTGGTGTCGGTCTCTGCTTTGATTCTCTAAGTCCAAGATACTGACAGTGTTACGGGGGGGGGGATCTAAATTGATCCTGTGATCGATTGTGGGACTTTAATTAAATATTTATTTTAGTATCACTGTTATAACCCCTAAGAACTTGACACTGCGACCTCATTAACCACGTGAAACAGCCACGCCTGCAGTTGTGCGTAAAGACTGCAACACTAACCGCTTACACGAGCCGAAAGAGGCTGACACGATGGAGCCGAGGTGAGTGCGGAGGACAGGTTAGAGTAGGTGGGGTTAATGATGTTCGAGGTACAGGACAAGTTGATGCCTCCTCATGCCGAACCCATGCGTAATAAGTGCGATCGTCGCCGGTGAGGAGGATGCTGGATCATGAGGCTGGAGCCGACATGCGACTGGTCCGTAAGATCAACACAGGCATGAAGATCCACGCCGGGGGTGAGCACATGGGCTGCAGCAAGGTGGAAGACAACCAGGACAACCAGGTCATCTGTTTGCAATGTCAAGATGAGGTGATGCGGGTTTGCCCGGGGAGTCCGCGCAGTCCTCGCCGCGCTATCGCGACGCGCCTCTCATCCGGATCCGCAGGTAAGAGCAAGCAATGCAGAACACGAGGTTAAAAAGAAAGCGCGACGCATGCTGTCAGCTGCAAGCGTTAATAACACTGTTTCTTCCGTTCATATCGTCAATTACTTCGATTTCAAGCTGAAATGTGGGTGTGGTGATCCACTGTGCTCAAAGTGAGTCCACGGGACGACCCAAGGCACACAAACAGTAGTGGAACATCTCACGGGTTCTCACAGAGCAGACAGCGAGAGCTGCACTACCACAACACATACTAGTCCTTTTTTATTTTAAATATAATTGCATGTTGTACAAGATATACACTGCCTCACAGTACGGGTGCTATTTTTCAGTGAACATTTTGCTGTGGTGTAATTCATTCATCTGATGTTAAATTAATGATGTGGCTGGAAGCTGCTCAGAGGCTGATATGGTTTGTTCAGCGGTGTGCTCACTCCAAAGCCCATAGCTTTGGAAATAAATGATACCTGCAGCTTTATCTCTACACCGGGACGGGAATGTGTGTGCTTAAAAATATTCCCAGTCGGTGATAAATGTCTACACTGTGCTGCATTTGCTCTTTTTTGATGCATCTGTAGGTGTTAGATAGGAAAATAAAGGAAATTAGAGTTTGTTTTTTTAAAGTTGTCTTAGTGCTTAAATGAGAAAAAGCAGTTCAGGTGTTCATTTATCAGTCCCAGGCAAAAATGTTGGGTGGTATCTTTCAGGAGGTGACTGCAGTGCCAGAGAAAGTCTTCTGCTCTGCTGAGGCAGATTAATGACTTAACCTCTGTCTCCCAGAGGAAAGTTGGTGTTCCACATCAGGCCTTCAGTTTCCACTGTCAGGTTTATCTTATTAATTGGAGCCTCGGTTAACAAAGCCCCTCAAAACCTCCTTCCACAAGTTTTTCAAACTGCGCTAATCCAAATAAAGGCGCAGATAAGGTTGCTTAACTTTTTTTTCTTTTCTTTTTTTCCCACTATCGCCAGTTTTGCTATTGCAGAGTTCTCCCATAGATTTAAATGACTGATTCTGTGAGTGCAAATTGTCTCTGTCTTATAACAGTTCTGACAGTTACACTGTACTCTACTGGACTGAATTATTGTTGAGTTGCTTATTGTCAGTGATGGTATGAAGAGAGTGCTAAAAAATAGAAAATATGAGCACATCTATAACCTGCAGGAGTGGTTGGGTTAGGTTTGCCTTTTTACTGCAACCAAAACTGTAACATTAAGTGTACACCTACTTTTCATCAAATAATAATGCACATTGAAGCCATGTCTTCAATCATGTTACTGGTCACATGATGCTCAGTCACACAGAACATATACATTAAACTCATGGTGTTCATTTTGCCATTATGTAATTTGGCTGCAAGAACAAAACAGTAGGAAAACTTACTTCAAAAGAACATTTCTGTGGTAAACACTGAACAGCTAGCTGTTGGCTAGATAGCTGCCCTCTGGGAATTTGTCATTGTCGTTGCTGTTTGGATCCAGTTTGAATCAACACTTGATGTACTGAGTGCTTTTGTATTTTCTGTTTAACTGGATGTCCTCTTTAGTCTATTGTTTTGTTACCTTTTTGACTCAACTGATCCAATATTTTATTTATCGTATTGAACTCATCGTTTTACCTGTTTTGTATGCTATAATGCAGTAATTTCACAACATTTGGGATCAATAAAGTCCTTTTCATCTTATCATATCTTATCTTATTGTTACATAGCACCCCAACCTTTTGTAAATAGATACATAACTTAGCCAATAATTTTATTCTTGTTTACTTATATTGTATATTGTCAAATAAAATAGTATTTAGCAGTGTAAGTAGCTCATATGGTGATTTGTGCTTTCTATTTAGTTAATTAATGAATAGCTAAAGGACTTAAAAACAATTCTGTTTTTTCCATACTGAAAATGTTTTTTTTCCTTGGAATAATAGGATGAATGAAAGAGAGAATCAAATGAATCGTAAACTCTTGATTATTATTATTATGGGTATCAACAGAAGTTTTCACATTTAGTGCATCCCTAGATAGCATTTAACAGGCTTTCCATTATATATGTGGCTTTAATTGTATTAAATATTAATAATATTGTTTCAGATGTGCCACTTGGGTAAAACTTGTACTATTATAGCAGTTGCAGTTCAAAAAGAAAATGAAGTTAAATTAATGTAAAAGTTGTTAATCATTAATCTTTTTGGTCAGTGTCACAAAGACTGAAAAAAGAACTGCAAAATGCTTCACAGTTAAATCTTACTCCATTCAGTCTCGTATGGGTTTAATTATTTTCTCTTTGTTTTGTCCAGTCTGCCCTGCAGGGAAAGAAGGTGAAAATCACTTGCGGTATTCGAGGCATTATTTCTTAAACATTATCAGGCTCTTGGAGAGGTTTTCTCCCTGTAATCCACAGAGTTCTACCACAGTGAAAGCTTTTATTCCCTCTATATAAATTGGTAGACAAAGGCAATAAAGCTGCCAGACTCATGCATTTTATTCCCCTACCTCTGCCAAGGTCAAGAGTTTCCTCCCCTTGTGTAGCTTAATGTGGATCAGGGCACTAACATTGCAGGATTACGGGTTTGATTCCTGTAACGCTGCTGGGTCATGGATTTTCACAAGTCCCCAGGAAAAAAGAGAAGCTCAAAAGCTTAGTGGGCACATTTGAAATTGCAAGATACATGTTTCTCTGGGACTCCATGGTACTGATGGTCACCTGTGCTAACAAAAAAACCCTACCTTAGTTACCTTAGTTGAATATTTGCCTTCACCTTATACGTGATGTCTTCTCCATTCACAGATCGCGAACCCAGCAGTAGCAGCTACAATGTCTCCTCAGGAACCTTCTACAGTTGTGTCAGTCAGATCACCATCGGTGAGTGCACTGCTTTTGAGTTGTGTCATGGTTCCTTCAGCGTGAGGGTTTGGTCAGGAGATTTGGTATCTCCTGCATGTAGTTAGTCTTGTCTCCATGTTTGTTTACATTCTGTCTCACCAGTCATGTCCCCATGTCTGTGCAATCCCTCTGTGCCCTTTTTCTGTAGTTTCTCATTTTTCTCTCTCAGTTGTGTCTCCATGTTTACTTTCCCTTTCATCTATGTCAAGTTTTTATGTCTCTGCCTCTCAGTTTTACTTTTCTAACGTGTTCCCCAGGTGTGTCCTCTCTACCTTGATTCCTTCTTATTGTCTGAGTCTGAGTAGTAAAAAAAGTGAAGCGTCCATGTGGACAGTTTTATGTTTGTACCTAACATTTTCAGAAAACTGTAAGAAAACTGTAAGCATGCCGGGCAAAACCCATCCACAGAGCTATTTAATCTAAGCACTGGCTTTACACTAAAGGGAAGTTCATTTCCAAACTCTGCAAAACATCACTGGACTTTATTTAACTGGGAAAAGGCCAACACAACACTCTCCTTAATCAAACACAAATGTTTATTTCAAGCTCGAACATTTTGGACTTAAGGGCCACTGACTGAATACATTCATACAACCTGAATTCCAAAAAAGTAAATATAAAAGAATGCAAAGATTGATTTACAAATACCCCAAAACTAGTATTTTATTAATAGAACTTAAAAAAACATATCAAATGTTTAAACTGAGACAATTTACTTTTTCATGAAAAATATGATCTCATTCTGAATTTGATGACAGCAACATGTCTCTTAAAAGTTGGGGCAACAAAAGGCTGGAAAAGTAAGCCCTAAAAAGAAAAAGCTGCAGGAACATTTTGGTAATAATTAGGTTAATTGCCAACAGATCAATAGCATGCTTGGATAAAAAAGAGCATCTTAGACAGGCAGAGTTTCACTTATCTGCAAAAAACAAGAGCTGTTCACAGATTGTGGAACAAATTAAGTGTTTTTAAGTATAAAATTCATTGTCTGTTTCATAATCTATACCATCAAACCCTAAAAAGATCCTGAAAGTGCTGTGCAAAAGAGATGAACACTGAATGCTGTGATCTTCATGTCCTCAGGTGGCGCTGCATTAAACACACGTACAGGCCTATCAAGGTCTATCATGCAATTGCTGCCATCTTCTCTGCATCTCACACTAGAACAATCTTGATAATAATTTTTTCTAAAAGGCAAAATTGACATGGGGAAAATTTTTTATCATCATAAATAAAAAAAGGAAGACAGAATGAGCATATTTACTTTAAATGTTTTAGCAATATAATGGGTGTTATATTTTATTTTTATTATGTATCAGTGTAGTTTAGTCCGTATGAATTGTTAGAGTTCTGACAGCAGAGGGGTTAGGGGAAATTTAACTTGGGATTTGCTAAGCAGTAAGAAAATTAAAGATTTCTGCTGACGTGGAAGTTTGTTTGTATGTCCAAGGTTCTTGATGGAAAATTGTACAATGGTGACAAAGCTGTTCAACATAATTTTCCTGTCTGTCACAAAACTGCAACTGCTTACCATTTGGAATATTGAGGCCTTGGCTTTCGACATTTTTTCAATGAATATTAACACAGTGTGTGGTTAGCCTGTAAGCTACTGTATAGGTTGTTGACAGCAAGGGGATTCAGACTGTGCTGCTGCTGCATGCAGGTGTTCCTCTCTTCTCTAGAAGCTAAATTTAAAAAAAAAAAACCAACTAACTAATGAACTGCTGAGGGGGAGCTTTGGACCGCTGAGACTCACTCTGTTGGTTTTCACAAAAGAAAGATCTATAGTCTCGTCCCACACTCTGACATCAAAAAGATTTACTGTGCTGCCTGTGATTTTAAAGCCTTTGTTTGAGAGGAAAATACAAGTCAGCATCACCGTAGGTTCTTAAAAGTTCTAATCGATTATAATCTCACATCAATTCCACCCTCCTTTATTGTTGTAGGAATCTACTGGGATAGTGCAGCTTATAGACAGAGCTAATATTCACCCTGAGGTAGGGATTCAGTGAAGGATGAAATAAAACATTAAATGCGTCATGCTGGAAATTTTAGAGCACTACTGCACTGAGGTTGGCTCTGCACTGGCCAGAACCAAAAACACAAGTTATCCTTTTTTTTTTACAGTTTGAAGTGTGAGATTTTGCCGTCCGAGAGAATTCATGGTGTTTTGTAAAACTATCAGGTCATCACAAAATTCAAGATTCAAGTTCAGTACTTTGAGGAAAGATCCCCAGCTCTGCCATTCATCCCATCTCAGCCCTCTCTATAAATGATCGCTTTTCACCCTGACTTCAACTAAGCAGTGTGACACAGCTAAAAGCACTTTTCACTTGCAAGAATTAAGCTGATTTAAAGCATATACAGTAAGTGGCCCCAAAAAAGTCTTTGTTGGCACTGAATAAAATCTGAGAAGAGAACCACATAAAGTGGCATTTTTAAAACCCAGCAGCCTACAAGAAGCCAGATAAAGGACAACAGAACAAAAAAATAAATAAATAAATGGATGGATTGATGAGGAGGGACAGATATGTTTTTATACCACCAATGAAGTCCAATGTTTTGACCAGTGAAGATGTTTATTGTCAGAGAAACCAAGATGAACAGAGACAGTGCAGTTGGAGGGACAGGGAGCGATGGTGATCAAGTGAGCTAGAAAGTGAATAAAGAGAAGAAAGGGTGTTATGTTTGTTCTAAATAAACAATTTAGGTTTGGGTAAAGAAACAGGGTTGGGGTTCACAAAGGAAGCAGGAAGAATGAGTCTGTCACGGTCTGCGGAGGCAGACCGTGCGGAAATGTGTGTGGTGGACCCAGGAGCGAACACAAGCGAGGATGCAGGAGTGGAGTTAAACAAAAGCGAGCCTTTTATTCTGGCCGATGAAAGGAACAAAACAGAGTGAGGGCAGCATAAGAGTAATGAGCCAAGTTGGGTATGAACCGTCCGTAGTAGTTCAACAGCCCTAAGAAAGACTTTAACTGACTGACATTTCGTGGTGGGGGTGCATCCACGATTGCTGTGATCTTCGAAGGTGCAGTGTGAAGTCCATTTGCATCAATCACGTGCCCTAGATATTCCACAGATGACTGGAAAAAGTCACATTTCTCCTTACGGACTCTCAATCCGTATTCCTTCAGCCTCTGAAGGGTCGCATCCAAGTTGCGCAGATGCTCTTCATCATCTGCTCCTGTACACAGGATATCATCCAGATAGCATTGCACACCAGGTAATCCGCTCAGGATTTGATCAATCGCTCGTTGAAACAATGCTGGAGCTGATGTGATGCCAAAAGGCAACCTGCAAAATCTGAAAAGTCCCTTATGTGTGTTAATAGTCAACATGTCACGTGACTGCTCTTCAACGTGCATTTGCAGGTAAGCTTGGTTGAGATCTATTTTGCTGAACTTTTGTCCTCCACTCAGACCAGCAAATAAGTCATCAATCAGTGGAAGGGGATACTGCTCTGCTGTTAATACAGGATTCACGGATACCTTGAAGTCTCCGCAGATCCGGATTCCGCCGTCCTTTTTAGGAACTGGAACGATGGGCGTGGCCCACTCGCTGGTCGTAACCGGCTCCAGAACACCATTCTTGACCAATGCGTCTAAATTAGACTCCACCTTGGGCCGAATGGCGTACGGCACAGGTCTAGCCTTCATAAAGACTGGCTTGGAGTCAGGCTTGAGATGCAGCTTCACTGTAATTTTTTTCATGCTGCCCAGTTCCTCACGAAAAACCTCCTGGTGTTTTCCCAGTATGGCCTGTAGCTGAGAGGAACCATGCGACAGCTTTCTCACTTCTTGCCAGTTGAGTCTGATTGTTTTGAGCCACACACGTCCCATTATAGCAGGGCAGTTCTTCTGCGTAACATACACAGGCAGCTTAGCAGTTTGGCCATTGTATTGAACAGTCACCTCTGCCATTCCTTTCATAGGCACTCGATGTCCAGTATATCCTTTAAATACTGTGTCGGAGGGTTTGAGTGGAAGGTGCTTCAGACATGTCCTATAGACATTATATGACACTAGTGATGCTTTTGACCCAGTGTCAATCTGCATTTTTACAACATGTCCCTCCAGTTTGGGCGTGACCCAAAAGCCGTCTGAGGTTTCATCCACCTTCAGTATTCGCACAGTATTTATTGCAGACAACACTTCTTCATCTGAGGAGTCATTTGCTCTATCCTCATGAAGCTTAACTGTGTGAACATGTCTTTCTTTTTTGAATCTTGCAGTGCCTCTTTTATTTCCAGGCTTTGAGCCCTTATCCTTGCACCTTTTGTTCCTGCATGCCCGTGCTACATGACCTTTTTTTCCACAGTTGTTGCAATCCATTTCTTTGCACCAGCAATCACTAGCAAGGTGTCCTAACTTGCCACAGCGGAAGCATGGTCCCTGTGCATTTGCTTTACCATTGTCTAGTTTGTGTACTCTGTCTGTAGCATGTAGCGCATGGGCTTCTTTTGATGCCATTTCCATGGTCACACTGATATTAATTGCCTTCTCAAGAGTCAAATCACTTTCCGTGAGCAATTTCTTCTGTGCAGCTTCATTTCTTAAACCACACACGAGTCTGTCTCTTAATGTGTCATTTAAAACATCTTTAAACTCACAGTGTTCAGCTAATTTGCGTAACGATGCAACGAACATTGTGACAGACTCACCCTCTTCTTGGTTTCGCTTGTGAAACCTGAACCGTTCAGCGATCACGAGGGGCTTGGGCGAGAAGTGTTTGGTCAGTGTGTCCACGATCTCTGTGAAACTTTTATGCCTGGCTTTGCTGGCTGTAGCAGGCTCCTTAGCAGGGTAAAAGTCTTTGGGCCTATCACACTCAAAAAAATGGGCACCAGTTTAGCATCCTGTATGTCGTTAGCCGCAACGAAATATCCAAAACGCTCCGTATATGAGCTCCATTGCTCCGTGCTTTCGTCGAAGGGACCGATAGGGCCAGTAACTCCAGCCATTACTCGGCTCCTGGTTGAATGGCACTCTTCCCCTCACAACTGTTCCTTTTCGTAACGTCTCTTTTATCCGTTTATGTTTTGGTTAACGTCACTTACGGAGTCTGCCTTCGTCGTCCTGTCCGCTGTACATTCCTCCCCGTTTCGCTGAGAGAAAAAAAAACGGCATCCACCTTCGCACACCGGTAGCGTCGTCCCTCCGGCGCCGTCTAACACCAGGTCAGCGCGAGGCATCAGCAGGAAAAAAAAGTGTAAAACTCCAAAGCGGACTGCAGCGTCGGTCCAGACGTCCTCGTCGCCACTTTTGTTATATCTTCACTCCGGGTTACTAGTATAACAATGATACTCGGACCACGACGTAACTTGAGGTATTTATTATAACGGCATAACTTAACATGGAGCTAGCCCGAGCGACAGCCTAAAGCTTTTATCCCATAATGCATCTGGGCATGACCGCTATGGGTCCTGTTATAACCCAAAATACACAACACTTTTCTCTCCTGTTTAAACACTCTCAAAGTTCAAACCTTCGTAGAAAAATAAGTCCAGTATTATAGAACGAAACCAAAGATCAAACCCTGTTTTCAGGTCCAGAACATGGCAATAGAGCAGCTGCCAGAGAATTCAACATTAATGAATCAATGGTACAGAAGTGGAGGAAGCAAGAAGAATGAGTTGAGTAAAGTTTTACTTATCTGTTTTGTTTCGCTTAATGCGCCTAATAATCCAGAAAATATGGTAACTTCTACCTTCCTTTAGCATGTCCAGAAGTCCAACTTTTTGTGACGGTTAGCATCTTCCTCTGCCTTTTGGGTGCTACCGCAGATGCCTTTGACGGTGCAAAACATTTCGTCGACATTGTTGTGTTTGTTTGGGAGAAAACTTACAAACATACAGTACAGCGCTTTAGAGTCACACTGCTAGCGATCAAAGATTTATGTAAATCTCAATACTCAAAAAGCCATCTCTAGACCCAGCAGTCTTAGCTAATTATAGGCCAATCTCCAACCTTCCTTTCATATCAAAAATCCTTGAAAGAGTAGTTGTCAAACAGCTAACAGATCATCTGCAGAGGAATGGTTTATTTGAAGAGTTTCAGTCAGGTTTCAGAGCTCATCACAGCACAGAAACAGCTTTAGTGAAGGTTACAAATGATCTTCTTATGGCCTCTGACAGTGGACTCATCTCTGTGCTTGTCCTGCTAGACCTCAGTGCAGCATTCGATACTGTCGACCATAATATCCTATTAGAGCGATTAGAACATGCTGTAGGTATTACAGGTACTGCACTGCAGTGGTTTGTATCATATCTATCTAATAGACTCCAGTTTGTGCATGTAAATGGAGAGTCCTCTTCACACACTGAGGTTAATTATGGAGTTCCACAGGGTTCAGTGCTAGGACCAATTCTGTTTACATTATACATGCTTCCCTTAGGCAGTATCATTAGAAGACATAGCATACATTTTCACTGCTATGCAGATGACACCCAGCTCTATCTGTCCATGAAGCCAGATAACACACACCAATTAGTTAAACTGCAGGAATGTCTTAAAGACATAAAGACCTGGATGGCCGCTAACTTTCTGCTTCTTAATTCAGATAAAACTGAGGTTATTGTACTCGGCCCTGAAAACCTTAGAAATATGGTATCTAACCAGATTCTTACTCTGGATGGCATTATCAGGCCCCATCTTATCTTAATGACCTTGTAGTACCATATCACCCTATTAGAGCACTTCGCTCTCGCTCTGCAGGCCTACTTGTTGTTCCTAGAGTATTTAAAAGTAGAATGGGAGGCAGAGCCTTCAGTTTTCAGGCCCCTCTTCTGTGGAACCAGCTTCCAGTTTGGATTCAGGAGACAGACACTATCTCTACTTTCAAGATTAGGCTTCAAACTTTCCTTTTTGCTAAAGCATATAGTTAGGGCTGGACCAGGTGACCCTGAATCCTCCCTTAGTTATGCTGCAATAGACGTAGGCTGCTGGGGGATTCCCATGATGCATTGAGTTTTCCTTATACCATGTCACCTTTCTCACTCACTATGTGTTAATAGTACTCTACTCTGCATGAATCATATCTTGTTATTAACCTCTGTCTCTCTTCCACAGCATGTCTTTATCCTGTCTTCCTTCTCTCACCCCAACCGGTCACAGCAGATGGCCCCGCCC
>NW_024582539.1:60255-69414 GCF_018398535.1 Haplochromis burtoni
CTCCCTGAGCCTAGTTCTGCCAGAGGTTTCTTCCTGTTAAAAGGGAGTTTTTCCTTCCCACTGCCGCCAAAGTGCTTGCTCATAGGGGGTCATATCATTGTTTGGTTTTTCTCTGTATCTATTATTATACGATCTACCTCACAATATAAAGCACCTTGAGGCGCCTGTTGTGATTTGGCGCTATATAAATAAAATTGAATTGAATTGAATGTGGCCTTCAGATTAGCTCAGGAACATATAGAGTGTATAGGACTATAGAGTTTCATTGAATGGGTTGCAATGGCTGAACAGCTGCAACCAAGTGCTATGGAAAGCATTCGGTTGAAACTACGCCACCACTGGACTCTAGGGCAGTGGAGATATTTTCTCTGGAGTGATGAATGATGCTTTGATGGACAAGTCTGGCTTTGGCAGTCGTCAACGGTACCTGTCTGACACCATTGTGTCTCCAAGTGTCAAGTTTGGTGGATGGAGATTATGGTGTGGGGCTATTTTTCAGGAGTTGGGCGTGGCCCCTCAGTTCCAATGCAAGGAACTCATCTTAATGCTTCAACATATGAAGACATTTAATGCTCCCAACAGATCACCAGTCTTTTGCATGTTGCAAAAAACCTTTTCTTTTTTTAAATGTTTATTTTATTTAACTTCCTTAAGGTTGTTACCTTGAAATAGTGTAAAAAGCAAAGAATGAACATTTTCATTCATTGTGTTTTACCCTGAATTGAATGTATGGATATTTTTTACTGTATGAAGATTTTTACTCTGATGGAAAAAGACAGCTATTGTTATCAAGAATAATACTGTACATAGATTTGCAAAGCTACAACTGTGTTTCCAACCTTTTACTTAGTTTTGTCGCTAAAATGATAAAAACCATTCATACAGTATTTAATATAATGTATAACTTCAACTATGTAGCACTTCTTAGGCTGTGTTGCTGCAGTTTCAGACACATGCCCATTCACTGTTCAAATTAAAGCACCAGTAGTTTCCTGTAAACTCCAAGCTCAAACGTGTTAATGCATTGTGCCGCATGTGGCCCAGATAAATGCACCTGCATTTGTTTCCTTACCTTTGAGGGCATCAGGAAGTGAGGGGGGGGTGTATCTAGGGCTCTCTCTCCTCAGAGAGCCACAGGGGCACTTTTTTCTGATGACTGCGACATAGATAATGCTTAGAACACACTATGCCCGGGCAACATAAGTTTTGGAGGTCATTCGGATACATGCCAGGTGTAGATTACAGCACCCACTCCACCCTTCCCATCGTTGTGGGTGACTTTTATGAGATGATGGCACTTGTTAATACAGTTTAAAATCCAGGAGCCACTTACAGGTTATGGAGCACTGTAGATTGACCACATAAATCATTCAGCAGGGATGTAAGCAGGTACAGGATACAAAAACTTCAAAGAACACTGTGTGCCTGTAAACAAATTCTAAAAGGCATTAATGGAGCCATACCTCCCCACATAAATCAATAGATTCCTTTTTAAGGCTTGAAGGCATTAACTAGACAAACGGTATAAGCTACAAGATTTTTGAAAAAATGTAAATTAGCAAAATTATACTAGTAGCAGTTCGTAAAGTAAAATTTACATTTAACACCCATCTTACAGGCTAATCCACTTCTAAAGTTTAAAACAAAACTATGCATATATAAACTGCTGAGGTGCTCTTTCTGTTTGTGGCCATCGAGTAGACGGGCTGCTCTGGAATATCTTAGAAAATTAGAGCAAACATGCTTGATATTATTTATTAAGTCCCTAGAAGAAACAACAGATTTAGTATACATAGATATAAGCCCAAATAACATATATAAAATAGCCTCCCTATGTCTTAGGGTCATTCTCACTGCCCTGCAGTGCGCATATGCCTGTGTCCACCTCACACTGTACATCAGTAACGGATACATCTCAGAGACTGCAGTGTAATTTATCCATCCATCCCTGCTATTTTCATCACCTTCAGTAATATGAGCTGCACATGGCACATTGTTTCATATCTTCACTATTCCTTATTTCAAATCATACACTGAAATAAGATCAGGGGTAACAAATCCCTATAGTGTGAGGGCATGTCTGTTACACTGCAGTAATGTTTGTAATGAGTTAACAAACACAGTGTATTTTAACAAGGTGTCTGTGCTTTAAAAGAGTTGAAAAAAAAATATAATTCCACACCTATGAAATCAACTATAAATCATCACTATATCATAAACGCGTTCCAGTATTTGCTCTACATCCAAATTAATATCTCACTATGTCAAATTTTCACCCACCAAAGACGGGAGTTAGATTTGTCTTTCCAGAGGTAATGCACTTACAGTTTTCTCCCCCGGGGTGAATAAAGTCCTACTCACAGTTTTTGAAAGTGCTGACTTGAGCACATCATTTTGGGGGATGCCCAGCCTTACACTCTTACACTTCATTTGTGAAATCCCTCCTTTCATTCTCTCTGAAAACTGGAGGGTGTAAAAGATTCGATGAAATATAAAGTATGGCTTAGATTTATCTCGTCACTCCTCATCGCAGTTTATCCTCCAGCTGAATGTGCATTGCAAGGAGCGAGCCAGAGGGCCTGGAGACTGTGAGGCGTTCCACTTTTCTGCTATTGATTGGGGCTGCGTTTGTTCATTGCTGATGTACATCTGAAATCTGCTGGGCTTTGTGTTTTACAGGAAACCAGGAGGTGGCATGGGTGGAGGTGTTCCCTTATCCCACCTGCCAGTGAAAGATACCAGAAATATTAAATATACAAAACATTAAAAACACACTTTGCTGCTCTTTATATTTGGTACTATGTATCTCATCTATTCAGTTCAGTTCAATTTTATTTATACAGTGCCAAATCACAACAACAGTCACCTCAAGGAACTTTATTTTGTAAATTGGGCCCTACAGAGAAAAACCCAACAATCATATGACCCTCTATGAGCAAGCACTTTATCAACAGTGGGAAGGAAAAACTCTCTTTTAATAGGAAGAAACCTCCAGCAGAATCAGTCCACTCCTGTAAGCAAACGCAACATATCAGTTCAGATTAAAAATGCAAAACATGTAGTGATGCTGCTATTGAAAAAATAATATTGTGATTTAATTAATAATTTGTTTTTAAAATGAAATAAAAAAATTAAGGTTTGGTTTGTGAAGTGTAAAGAAATAGTTTTATCATTTTTCCTTCCTTGACGAGACTTATTTTGGAAAATAGGACATTTATTTGCCCGTTATTTTGTGTAGAGTAAAAAACATACGTAACATTGGCATTATGGCATTGGCATATCAGAGATTTCTTTAGAATAAGGCATAGAATAAAGTCAAGGTTAATAAAAAAAAAAGCAAAAAAAACAAAGTAATCAAAAAGGCTTAATAAATTGAACACAATTAAATAGTAAATTGAAAAGAACACAGATTATTTACAACAGAGCTCATCTACTGCATCTGGATCTATTGGATCTCTGATTCCAAAGTTTAAGCCAACATAGATAACAGCAGGTACAAGAATGTACATTGTGGTCCTAATTGAAGGGTAAAGTAGGGCACCATGACCTGGAAGACAAGCATAAAGCATTTCAATTGACTGCAGTATTCTGAAGGTCAGCATGGTCCTTGTAGCCCCCCAAACTGCACTTGATAATTCAATAATGGGGTCAACAGCAGCTTATAAGATAGCTATGTACAATCAGATCTGCTGCATCTATAATGCCCTACTGAAGAATTATAGATAATAAAGGTTTGGGGAGGTGGGGGGGGCAGCTACATCTGGACCATCCAGCTCAGTCACTTGTCAGAGCTGAGCTGAAACAGGGAGGGAAGCCTGCTGAGGAGAAATCGAAGGCCGGAAGCGTGCCGAGCTGGTTCAGCAGAGGGCTGGTCCTCAGGAACTCTGGAGGGCAGCAAAAACTGACAGAAAGATGTGGAGGTTCTTCGTGGCCCTTCTCATTATTATTATATTTTCATTTAATATAAGTCAGAGGTGTTTGAAGTATTCCTGTGTATTAACTTGTTGTTTTGCAACTTTTAGCTATTGGAGGAAATTGCAAAATTATGCTTAATAATCTATCTTTTAACTATATGCTTTTATGTCTATTTGTCTGTGTGGCTGTATTACATTGTCATGAATTTTATCATAATTACTTTGCTGAACTAGAATCTCATGCACTGAGAATCATCTTTTGTGTGGTTGCTGCTGAGGACATACCTGGCAACAATGAAAATTCAATGTTTTATTGAAGTTGAAAGTTTCCACCACTAGGGGGCAACATTGCAACAACTGTTTGCTGTTATGTTCAGCATACACAGTCCCAAATTGTACATGTAGCAATGCTCCCATAAGATGAATGTTAAAGTTTTCAGTGTCCTCTTCCCTTCTTGTTTAGAATCTCATTATCTGCCTCAATTGTTGTCACTCAACAGGGTTTGATCTCGGGGGTCAAGTGGCCATCGAGTTCTCACACTGGAACAGTCCTTTTCCAGAGAGCAGCCAGAACCTCCCGAGTCCAGACTGTGTTCACTCCGAGGCCTCCGCTGTCCCGCCCATCAGCGAGCATCTTGAGCCAGTGTCCTGCCCGGCGTCGCTGTCCGTCACCCCGCTCCCCACGTACAGTGCCAGCCAGGAGACACTGTGTGACAGCAGCACGAGTACGCTGAGAGCTGTGACAGTACATTCTTTTCAATTATGATAACTTTTTTTTTTTTTACAGCAAATCTACATTTCAGTTAGTAAAACACTGATTACAACAGGTCAGATGGTAACATCCTGTAACTGTGTTGATATCAGGAGTTATGATTGACCCTCTACGCAATCTCCATAATGCTGAAACTGGCACTCTGTGGGCCACACAACAACTGTTTACTCTTTTAGCTTAAGGCAGTTCTTAATGTCTTTGGTTGCACATATGAGCTGATTGTCATGCTGCAGAATTAATCTATAACCAGATAAACTGCACGGTGTCTGTACTTTTTTAGCACAAAGGAAACTCTCATCACATCTGAAGCTAAATAAGGAGAAACGTGGTCTCAACCTCCAAGTTTCCTCCACCATGCATTTCTGTTTCCTGTTGACATTCATCTGCTGTGCTCTCTGGCCCTGGATTAAATAAACTGCCCTTTGTCGACAAGTGATTCAAATGTTATGGGAGCACCCTCACTGCTCAAGCTTGGCTTCAGACCAGGGACCCTCCGGTGTTCGTGAATTCTCAGCTAATGGCAGTTTTAAAGTGGAGTCAGCTTATCCTGTCATCCATAAGTGCGGGTTTTGTTTTATTTGAATACCATCAGGTTTTCCCATTCAGTGTAATCAATGCTGAGTCAACACACATATGGACATGATTTACTCTTCTGCCCTCTTTTGTCTTTGGCTAGTACCAGTATCAATATCCGGTCACCCTTGAGCCTTTTGTTTGAGAAAATAGCCTCTTTAATGCAATAACTCAGCAACGTAGGAGTTTCAAACTGATACCATAGATGCAACTACTTAAAAACTTGGACAAATTCAAATCTCAGGACCTTGACCTTGAGGTCAGAGCACAAGTTTTCTGAAAATCTTGAAATGCGATAACTTGAGAACAAGGCGACGTAGGATTTTGACATTGATATCATATATGTATCTACTAGGAGCCTGGTGGTCACCAGTATTTTGCCTTCTGACCTCTACAGTTTTAGACCAGAGAAGATGAGGCTGAGATAATGTTTATATCAGGGACTTCATTCCTAAATATTCGTCAGAGTGTTCTGACCCTTCAACCTCTGTGTTCACCTCACTTTACCACGCTGCAGGTTTTCCAGTCGTCTGTTCTTATGTCTGTACACATCTGCAGAAGAGCTTGGGCAGCACATCTGCTACACCTCTATGACGTGGTGTAGTACACTATCACTTCTTCACCAGTGTCATCTTTTCAATATGCCTGTCCTTCACCCAGATTTACCCCCATCCTCCCCGCGCAGCTGTTTCTGCTCCACTTACTTGTTTCGCTTAACGAACTGCAGATCTTTATATTGAAATCAATCATTCTTATAGGGTTTTTATTATGACATGATAAACCTGCAATATCTGTTAATAGGTTAGATAGATTAATGGATATATTTATTCCCAGGTGTGTGTGTCTATGTGTGGGTGCATGTATTTGTATGTGAGCGTGTGTGCCCTTGAGTCTCCATCAGAGGACCATGCTGACACTGTCATCAGTGCCAACTGTCATTGTTTTGGGCTGCAGCAACACTGACTAGCCGGCCCTTTTTTCTGATTGGCCGCTGTCAGAGCAGCTTGACCCCCGATTGGCTGCCAGAGAAGCCCGATTAAGAATGCCGATGAGTAGCTCTCCTTTCTCTCTCGCTCTCTCTCTCTCTGACACTGTAAACATCCTGCTCATGCTTGTGTTTTTTTTTCCTTCAGTGAGGATCTGTGACAGCTTTTGCAGCTTTCCTGCTGCCAGATTTGAGCATCTTTCACTATGACAGATCCGATCCGCATGTGTGTGAATGTTACAGTGATTCTGGACCGACTGATGCAGGGATGTGAGGAATAAGGAGTAAAAAAAAAAAAGTGGGGATGCTGGTTGCTCTCGTGGGACATCGCACTTGTTTGTCGCCCTCAGCGAGGGGCTGGAGGTGGAGGGTGGTGTGTGCATATGTCAGTGTGTGTATGTAGAGGAGTCATCGGGCTGTTTTGGCATTTGCTGCGGCTCAGCTGTGAAGCCTCTCCCCCCCTCCTCCTCCTCCTCCTGCCTTCTGAGGAGCGAAGCTGCCTCTCTGCCTCTGCCCACCTTCACATGGTGAGTGTCCTCAAGTTGTCTTGAAGCAAAGGCAGCTTGATCTCCAGAATGGATTCTCTTCTTTTTTTTCTGCAGTGCTCTCACTCATTTGTTACCGTGTCCTTCCCCCCGCCCTTACACTGCTTCATCTTTCACCCGCAGTTCCCTGAACAGTGTAAGCATTTGACCTTCATATGCACACACACTCTTTCTTCCAGCTCCTCATAATCGCCTTTCTCTTGATTGTAATTCTACATGTTTTTTCCCACACACTCCACCAGCTCTTTTGCTGTGATTCATCAGCTGTAACGCACGGAAACTAGTCATGTCTCTGTGAGCAATGTCAGTGTATGAGTGTGTGTTTGCTGTGACTGTGGTGACTGGGCACCAGTAGCAGCTCGGCAGGTGCAAAAATTTCCATCCCTTGGCCGCTAGGGAGAAAATGCGTCCCTGGGTATGATTCGCGCATCCAGCTAGAACAAACAATCCCTCCTAACTGGTGACTGACACCTAATCCCCCTTGACAACACACACATCCCCCCCTCCCATTTCCCATTAACCCCTCCCCCACACACACACACACACACACACACACACACACCTTTCTTCTCCTATCAGCGTGAGCTGTCATCTCCATGTTGTATTGTGTTATAAATGGAGCCGCACTGTTGAGTGTTTTAAGCAACTAGAAGAGAAGAAGAAATCCTTTTTCACTGGAGAAAAATCTTTAAAAATTCTTGTGTAATAGTAATGTTATGCTCTTTTTTAATATGACCACCACCCCAGTCTTCAATAGGTTCTAAACACACTGCGTTTTCCCGTGTATTTAAGACCAAGTTAAGATAAATTGTGTCCATTTACTGCTCGGCATGTAACACTTCAAAACTAATTCTCTAATCAACTGGGACTCAAGGTCAGGCACATAAAGTAAGAATAAGGTGAGTTTGCTTACTAAAAGACATTAGAAGTCTTGGTGTAAGTCTGAAAGAGATTATCTAAGCCAGTGAATGGATCACAACAGTAATCTAAACACAATGGCACAAAAACATGGACGCTTAAATCTCGTGCAGTGTCCACAGATGTGACCATAAAGCACCCACAGCATTTCAACTTCAAACAGCTCATGCTTGGAAACTGTCAGGTTTGCTACATTCTAGATCAAAATAAGAACAGCTCATTAGCCACAATCTGTAAACGTCAATAACCTATATGCTTTTAGCTCTAGTTTATATATTGTATGATATTCATAGCCATGGGGCTATTATTAGGCTACTATTTTGAAGCCAATGGCATTTAGACATGATGATATTTTAACGGAAGGGCGAAGCTAATCAGCTAGTGCTAGCTTGGTTAGCAAAGCAAATTACTAGAAAAACTGAAAAGCTTCTTTAAGCAGGACTGAACATTCAGCAGCTGTCAATGTGACTGAAAAACCAGTGACACTGCACCAAAGACTTGCCATCTAACCTATGCCATCTAATAATGAAAGCTAAATCACAGTTTAAATATGGAAGCAGCAGTGGATGTTAAAACTGTAAAGACTGACATCGTGGAGAGTCGCTTTAAAGCAATTTTTTAATTCAGAAAACTTCAAATATTGTCTGCTTCTGAATGACTAAAGTTATCTAGCAGTCACACTGACACCTATGCGAAACAATGTGCATAAGATTTTCATTCACCATTCTTGACTGACAAGGCAGGAGCAGTGGCTCGAAATGAGAGGAGCAGCTCAAGACATGTTGATTAAATATGTACCATATCTGACACTGAAATAACAAGCATGGCCTACTTCTCCTCACATTAATTTTGATGACTTACTTGCTTCAAATACCGGAGATCTTGACTCCAAACTATTTAGCAGACAAGTTTAAATTATTGATACGACATCCTGTAAATGAAAAAAGTATTTGGGCTGCTCAAACTGACACAGTGGAATGATATTATGTTAACAGAGAAGGCTCACCACACTAAAAATGCAGAAAATAAAATACATAATCAAACCGAGGTTGTTTGAAGTTATTCAAACAGGCTATCCAGATTTATGTGTCACTTTTGCATATTCAAAATCAATAAAGACCTGTTTGAGTGACCACGTGAAGCTCCAGTGTTACATCAGTTTACACAGTTTTATGAATTTTCTTCAGACGCAGACAATTTCTCGCTTAATGTTTTGCACCATTCCACTGCTGGGCCCTATTTCAGGAAGCCGGTTTAGAAAACTCAGAGTGAAAAACGATACTCAGGATTGAGTAACCCCGAACTGTCCAACTCGGAATATTCGGTTTCAGAAAGGCTGATAACAATTAGTTCAGTCAACGCGGAGTTGCTTTAACCCCAAGTTAAGCGCGCGCACGAGGATACATAAAGCCTTGATTAGTGGAGCACAGATTAAGCGAGTCACCATGGAGA
>NW_024582539.1:78035-79725 GCF_018398535.1 Haplochromis burtoni
ACGGTCGGTCCCCCGGTGTTCGCACGCGCGCGCCGCCTCGACCCCGCGAAACTCTCCGTCGCTCGGGAAGAGTTTGCCGCAATGGAGCGCCTCGGCATAGTACAGCGCTTGAATAGTGCCTGGGCTTCTCCGCTACACTTGGTGCCCAAGTCAGACGGTCGGTGGCGGCCGTGTGGGGATTTTCGCCATTTGAACAATGTCACGGAGAACGACCGTTACCCCATTCCCCACATCCAGGATTTTTCCACCCACCTCGCCGGCACCTCGATTTTTTCTAAAATTGACTTGGTGCAGGGGTATCACCAGGTTCCCATGCGCGCCGAAGACGTCCCCAAAACTGCCGTTATTACCCCTTTCGGCCTGTTTGAATTTTTGCGCATGCTGTTCAGCCTGAAAGGCGCGGCCCAGACTTTTCAGCGGTTGATGGACTCTGTTTTGCGCGGGCTGCCTTTCGTCTTCGTGTACCTTGACGATATATTGGTGGCCAGCTGCTCTGAGAGTCAGCACGCGTCCCATCCGCATCAGGTTTTCCAGAGCTTGGCGGCACACGGCCTGATCGTCAACCCCTCCAAGTGCCAGTTCGGCTTGCCGGTTCTGGGTTTCTTGGGCCACCGCATTTCCGCTGACGGTGTGGTTCCGTTGCCAGACAAGGTCCGGGCCGTTTCGGCTTTTCCGCGTCCTGCGTCCGTTAAAGCACTGCAGGAGTTCTTGGGGATGGTCAATTTCTACAACCGCTTTCTCCCCAGAGCTGCGCACCTGCTGCAGCCTCTTTATGCTGCCTTGAAGGGTAAAACAGCTAAGGACCCGATTGATTGGCTCCGTGAACGCATCCAGGCATTTTCTGGGGCCAAGACCACGCTGGCAAACGCCGCCCTGCTGGCCCACCCGTTTCCATCGGCAGAGATTGCGTTGACCTCCGACGCGTCGGACGTGGCAGTGGGCGCAGTGTTAGAACAGCGGGTCTCCGGTGTCTGGCAACCGCTCGCTTTTTTTAGTCGCACGCTTAGGGACAGCGAGCACAAATATAGCGTTTTTGACAGGGAGTTGCTGGCCCTACACCTCGCGACACGGCATTTTCGTTTTTTTCTCGAGGGTCAGAGCTTCACCGCGTACGTCGATCATAAACCTTTGACATTCGCAATGTCCAAGGTCTCTGATCCATGGAGCGGGCGCCAGCAGCGCCAGTTGGCTGCCATTTCCGAGTTCACAACTGGCATTCAGCACGTGGCTGGTAAGTCCAACAGTGGCTGACTGTCTATCCCGTGTGCTGGTTTCTCCCGTTTATGTTGGCATAGACTTTGAGGCTATGGCCGCTGACCAACAGGCCGACCCGGACGTCCTTGCCCTTCGGTCTGCGGAAACGGGCCTTGTACTGGGGGACAGACCCGTGTGGAATGGGGGGCCTAGCCTGCTTTGCGATGTTTCCACCAGCCGTCCACGCCCTGTAGTTCCCCTTTCGTGGCGTCGTCGCGTTTTCGACTCTGTACACGCCCTCTCTGGTCAGCTCTAGGTTCGTTTGGCCGTGCCTTCGTAAATTGGTGAAAGACTGGGCAGCCGCGTGCATCCCATGCCAACGCGCTAAGATCCATAGGCACACACAGGCGCCCCTCGAATCCTTCCGCGTTCCAGGGAGGCGTTTTGATCATGTGCATGTGGATCTGGTTGGTCCTCTGCCGCAGTCACAAGGTTT
>NW_024582539.1:80481-103793 GCF_018398535.1 Haplochromis burtoni
CACTCACACCCAGTTCTCAGGAAGTGTTGTTGCTGTGTTTTGGAGGGAAAGTGTTCAGTTCTGTGGTGATGAGTAATAAACGAGCAGTGTTTATCAAGAGCTCTCGTGTCGTCTGTGTTTACCTCCACAATATATAATTTCTCCACAAGCGCTAACTTGCAATACCCACAGTGACCACTTGGAAAACTTTTTTAGCACATGTGAGTGAGATTAACCTGCTCTACATCTACAGTAAAGGGATAAAAACGGAAATATCTAACAAAAACTCTTGTTCTGTTAGTCCGGTTAGCTGATCAGATGCTTCTGACTGTTTTCTGCTTTAAATTGAAACTCAGAGAGCATTCTCCAAACTGTGGAACAGCATTCCCCTCCCACTCAAATCTGCTCCATCCAGGCTGGACTGGACTTAAAACTCATTTTTACTCACTGGCATTTGAATCGGACTTGCTCATTGTGTCTTCACTCACTTTTTCAGCTTCATGTGTTTAGCACCTACTAAAATGTAAATGGTAAATGGCCTGTATTTGTATAGCGTGGATGACTGGTTGTGTAAAGCGCTTTGGGGTCCCCAAGGTCCCTAAGGACCCCAAAGCGCTTTACACAACCAGTCATCCACCCATTCACACACACATTCACACACTGGTGATAGCAAGCTAGATTGTAACCACAGCCACCCTGGGGCGCACTAATAGAGGCAAGTATGTATTTTAGTCATTTCTTATCCAAAGGAAAGGATTTACACGTGCTTAAATTGCTTTATTTTAGCATTATGCAATTCTGTTGTTCCAACTTAATGTACTTGAGTTGAACCAACTTAATTCATTAATTGTGAATTAACTTATATACTGCAGTTGAGTCCAATTTGATTAAATTGAGTTGATCCAACCTTTCCAAATTAGAGTAGTCCTGCAAAAGTACTTAATGCTAAGAGAAAGCCATTTATAAATGTCAAAATACCTTTCTGTGATTATTTTAAAGTTCATTTAAAGAGTTATTTCTTGGAGTGTCTAGAGTCTAGAGTCTGATTAACATAAAACCTGTGTAGACATTGCTTTTTTAAATAACAAAATGTACATAGCTGTCACTCCAGCCACTTGTCCTTATCAGGCTCACAGGGGGGCGAAGGGGGCTGGAGTCTATCCCAGGTGTTATAGGGCAAGGTTTAAGCTGGACAAGTCTAACACAGCTTGGACAATTTAGAAAAATCAATTAATCTAACCCCACTAAGCACATGTTTGTTATGTGGGAGGAAGGCAGAGTACCCAGAGTGAACCCACAGGGAGAGCATGCAATCTCCACACAGTTGGTGGATTTGAACTCAGGACCTTGCTGTGAGGCAGCAATGGTAACCACCAAAATGTCATTCAGAAACAATATGACTGCAAGGCTTGATGCAGAATTTTCTTTACATTTTTGTCTTTCACAGGTTAAACCGCAACAAAGAACAATAGCATACATGTGGTGTGTGTATGGTTTTCTGCCACATCCAACCCCAGTGATTTTCCTGATACAACTACTACGAGTTGACAAGTATTAAAACTACATTAAGAGTATGAATATAATTTATAGTAAGTGAGCACATGTGGCACAGGTAATACTTTATGAGAAAACTTGACACAACATATATTTTTTCTAATACAAAAAACTGCATTATGCATACAAAACTAGTGAGAATAAAATAAATAATAAAGCAACAACTTGCACGACTAGGCTGCATGTAATGGCATGTTATATAAAATCTTAAAATACAATTAACAAATTCTTCATCTGGTAATTGAAAAATTTTAAGATGCATTTTTCTTGGATGTTCAAAATTAAAGAGGAAAAGGAAATAATCTACAGTGCCACTGCTGAAGTGTGGCTTTATTGAGTTTAAGAAAAACAGATGTGTGTACACTCAAAGCTTTAGTACCATGTGACCTCAGTTGTGGCTTGGGTTACAGAAGCACCATAAGGTTGTTAAAGATTGATGAATACATTGTTTGACTGGCCACTGCCTGGCAAGACAGCACGATGTAGGCTAATATCTGGTGTCTCAGTCCTCCGAGAGCCAATATTTATAGTAAGCAATTCTCCTTTCCATTAACGAGAGCAGCGTTGGAGTGCTGAGGGTGCTGAGGAAACGGGGTCGGGAAGTGTATGAAGTCATCACATACTGCCTGGGTTTAAGAGTTGAAAATAACATGCTAAAAAAGCTTCTCATGTCAGAACTATGGAAGCTAATTTCCACCAGTAACAAAACAATAATAATAATAATTTTTCCATTAAAAACTATAATTGTTTTTTTTTAACTGTGCATGTTACACAGTAGAAAAGTACACCAATTTAAACTGATACAAAACTGGAATACGTTCAGGTATTGAACAAACTTTAAATTTTGTTGTGAGCAAAGCACAATCCATATGTTGTGACTGTTTCACTTAATTTTTATGCACGCCCTCCTGAATACAGATTATGTGTGCTTGAGTCCGACTCCTCCAAAGACACCCAGGCACAGTACAATATAAGTATGACATCAAAGGAAAAGAATAGTAAAATTAGGACTTTATTTCAGTTTTTCAATTTAAATGAAGTGTAAAAGGTCGTAAATATTCATACACTCTTTAAAGTTCGTGATTAATTTGATCTTTTTTCACTTACTGGCAGAAATGAGTTTCCATAGAAGAACTTTTAATCTCAAATCTTGAGATTAAACTTTATTCATCTTCTTTGAATAAATAAAGTGTTTTTTCAGTGTGCCCTCTCTGAAGGTTGCAGGTTGAGTTGGTCACCCTGTTTTCCACTAGTATCAGATTGATCATCTTTCCATTAGCCTCGTCCATGGAGTCCAATGTTCCAAAGCATCAACGGCTGATTAAAAGCCGGGACGACTCCCCAACCTCTATATCTCTGTCCCTCTTACCACCGCTCAGCAGAAAAATTTAGCTGAGTCACCTTTGCTGTCACAAACGTAAATTCACCGTGCAGACCTTCAAGACAGCCAACCCCCTCTCTCGAAGTCTTCCCACTCTCCAGAGGACTGAAAGTAAGAGACACAGACCTGTTTAGATTGTTCGTTTTATGCTAAGCTTGGAATAATTTCTCCCTCCCAGACGGGCACAGTCTAGTTGACCAATAGCTCCAATTAGCATATGTGTTGCCATGTAGAGTGTCTATCCTTGGAGGGTCTTTCAAGGTTAGTCTTTGCTAAGGAGATAGAAGTTACAGAGCTGTGCTTTTTCTTTTTTTCCCTCTAATTTTCACACAGCTTCCTCTGCCATATTATCTGTTGCTGTACATCTGTTCCTGCTGTTTTTGTCTTCCTTTTAAATTTTGCTGTTACGCTTCAGCAAAATCTCAAGGAAAGTGTTTGTATAGTGGGAATCGCTGTCTACGTCTTCAGCATTTATTGCATTCTACCCATTGGCTTACACCTTGTATGTTCATCAGCATTTCCTCTTAGGGACTGCTCCTTTCCACTCTACACTAAACTCTAGCTACCTTTGTAGATGTCAAAACCTCCATGGATTAAAGATTTAGAAAAGACAGTCTTGATTGCCTGTGAAGCTGTAGTTTTAAAAATATTTCTTTTACAACAAAGTTTTATTTATTTTATTTGCAGAGGGGGTTTGTTGTTGTTGTTTTTGGAATACCCAGAGTGACCACTTGGAAAACTTTCTAGCATATGTGAGTGAGATTAACCTGCTCTACATCTACAGTAAAGGAATAGAAAAGGTAATCTTCTCTAACGAAAACTCTTTGTCTGTTCGTCCGGTTAGCTGATCAGATGCTTCTGACTGTTTTCCGCTTTAAATTGAAACTCAGAGAGCATTCTCCAAACTGTGGAACAGCATTCCCCTCCCAGTCAAATCTGCTCCATCCAGCCTGGACTGGACTTAAAACTCATTTTTACTCACTGGCATTTGAATTGGACTTGCTCATTGTGTCTTCACTCACTTTTTCAGCTTCATGTATTTAGCACCTACTAAAATGCATTTAAGTCATTTCGTATCTATTCCCTTTTGTGCTTTTTGCTTTTTGTTTGTTTGTTTGTTTGTTTGTTTAAATCTATTTTGTCTTTTGAACAGGGTTTTGGTGCCGGTTGTTAACAATGTGTTAAAAATGTGCTTTATAAATACATTAAGTTGAGTTTGAGTCGAGTAATCTAGCCTTAACTGCGAGTGAAATATACGTAGAAACATTTCATTTGTTTGAAGTTCAACATTAGTTAACTTAGCTAACTGAGCAGCCTTGTGTGTGTCGAGCTCTACTGGCCATGATGTGAACAAGTCAAGTGCGCACAGGCAGAAGTCACAGTTGGGACACCAGCAGTTGACTTGTTAGCTTAGGAGTTAATAGTTAACATTTTATAACCAGTCAACTTGGGCATTGTTAGTGAAGTCAACATGGTTTCTGCCATTTCTAGAATAACTTTAACTGTGTTTTTGCAAGGCTGTCAGATGATGCTTGCAAGTTTGCAAGTTTTGCCTGCCTGGCCCTGATTATTTTTGTTGATTTATTCCTTGGGATGACTCACATTTAGCTTCGGGTCTTTGGTCTTGATGTATTCTTCTTGCATGGATGGCCACTACCGTGTAGTTAGTGAGAAAGCTTTACCTGGGGGACGTTCTGACAGAAAGTCTTCTCATGTTCACTGTCACAATAGTTCCAAGTCCAGATGACACGATCAGTACTCGACCAGTTGCTGGCAAGTTTATTACTAGACTTTCTGTTGTGTCTCAAGCGAGAGCAAGTAAATGGAAAAAGATAACAATAAGCACTAAAAGATTCATTGCTATCTCTTAAAAGGAAGCAAAAAAACGACAGTAACGTGCTGTGTATCCTTACAGGTGCAAGTTTATCTCTACATGGGTCTGAGCTCCAGCACCAGAGCCTCCGCCGACACAGAGTCCAACTGCAGCCCTGGGCCTCTGGCTACCGGGCAGCAGACAGACCTCTCACCTTCCCCTCCTGTGGGGAAGAAGACATCATGGAGGAATCTTTGGCCACAGCCCCAGATTCCAGCACTCAAGATGATGTGCCTCCACTGGGTGAGCACCACCAGCTGCAACTACATTTATGTTGACTTCGCTCAGCTTATTTTCTCTCAGCAAGTTTAGCTGACAGCATTGTGGTCTTTCTAATGAATACCTTTACATCAGCTAATAAAAGGCCATCACTGCTCAGAGAAACTTTTTCAGACTTGTGCGCAGGTTGTTGGCATTTTCAATTACTGTATTTAGAGTCTTTCCCCTATACCTGATATAAAAATACAATAGTCCTCTCTGCTCTCTGCTCTCTGCCAACATACTTGCTTTTTGTGACAACACAGATTAATTAAAGGAGTTAGATACAGTACAGAGCATCGTGAAAGAATCAAAAGCCATTTGAATTGGAATTTAATTTAAAGTCCCTTTCCTCTCATACAAGCTCTTGAATAATCAGCTCCTGTTGTGTCTGAAGATGCCACTTGTGGTTTCTATAGTTCTTAAAAGTAGAATTTGAAGCAGAGCTGATTCTATCCTGGAGAAAATCTTCTAACACTACGATTGTGTTGATTTTTTTGAGCTTTTTAGCTCATTGTTTTGGATTTTTATAGCTAAAAATAATAAGGGATGAAAAGGTTTTCTTTAGCTGTCTTATGATTGCTCAGTTATTGAATAAGAACAGATGAAGAGTCAGCATTTTTACTGGATTAAAAGTTAGTCAGCTTGGATTCTATTCACTTTTCGATTTACTCTACAGTTGTGAAGGATGTTAACGTGCTTCTTGAACGAGAAAGGTCAGATGGCATCAGCAGCCCGTCCAGAGACGACGACTCCACTCTGCAGAACCAGGGCACCCACAGCAGCATCCTTGATGACAACACAAAGTCCAGTGCAGGTCTCCCAGAGGTCAGCGGTGAAAATAAACAAATCACCGACAGCCAAATGTTTGCTTATTCATCCATCCATCGTCAATAATAGATGATAACTGAGTCAAAACAGCAGAGATAACGGTTCCTCTAAATGGCCAGTTGCTATTCTTTGCTGACTCTCTTTATCTGCGTGTCCTCAGGGGAGGAGTAAGTCCAGTGGCCTTTGCTTCAGTGATGGAAAGAGCCGCATCGATTACATCCTGGTCTACAGGAAATCCAGTTCACAGTCAGAGAAAAGGGAAGTATTTGAACGGAACATCCGTGCAGAGGGCCTGCACATGGAAAAGGAGGTAAAATAGCTGGCTTGCACAGTGTTTGTTAACCATTCACTAATCCTTTCTAGTATTTTGCGCTTTGCAGGTAAAACAGTTTCTAAGAGCTTTTCCTTTTCTTTTTTTTGACAGCAATAATAAAAGCAATGTGACCTAAATTATTCTGAAGCATCTCCTTGTGGTTCGCAAAATCCAAACAATAGACCCAGTCAATGAATGAGGCAAACTTTGGATTATAAATCATTTATGATATACCGTATTTTTAACTTTGTTTTGGAGGTCAGCAATGTAGCACTCAATTCGTTCTTCGGCCATATATTTATTGCTCAAGAGCAATTCTTATAATCACAGGACATTAGCAAAGCAAACGTAGTCCAGTTCTTTAAAAAGCGATGACTCCAAAGTAAACGAGAAGCTCGATAGTTTCCGGTGCTGACGGAGAACCGGCTTCTTCAGCCAACCTGCAATTGCATTTATTGTGAGTCTCGCTCAACAGCGATACCATTTTATGTGAGGAAGTTATTTAATGCACAGCCCTATTATGCATGTAATCTAAATGGCCGAAGTGCTGAATTTTAAAATGCTCAAAGCCTTTGTGCCAGGTCTGACAGCTGGGGGCTGTCGAGACGTTCAGCGCTCGTAGAGCAAAATCAAATGTGCCGATCGCAATTTTCTCTGCTGCTGCTTCTCACTGAGCAAAAGTGTCACTTGATAGAATGGAGAAGGTGGATGTTGTGATGCTGTGTGTTAACCTCAGCTCTGTTTGCTGATGCTGTACCGCCAAGGTCGTCATTATCTAGAGTGCGCAGCGGAAGGCGACGGTTGTTGTCTCCTTCAACCTTCAGCCCACTTGTGGGTATTTCTTGCATGGAGTCATTTAGTTATTTTTAGGTCTCTGCAGTTAGCTTCTGATTCATGTACCCTTAGACAGACTCCTACACAGTCAGGAAGTACAAACAGGTGAGGAAAAGAGCAGATGCTCAACAGCCTGCAGTGAGATATTTTGTAGCTCTTCACTTTAAAAAATAAATTCTGCTTTATATATATATATACATATTATAAAACGGTATAGTATATTTATGTGTGTTTGACTTCATTACAGGCCTCGTTAACAAACAGTGATGTGATCTTCTTGAAGCTTCATGCACCGTGGGATGTTCTCTGTCGCTATGCAGAGCTCATGAACATTCGCATGCCTTTCAGGTTAGACAAAACTTCTAATGATGCTAATGTGAAAATAATTAAAGCTGCCCTGTCGAATTTTCTTGTACACAAACAGAAGTTATTTGCATGTAGTGTAATGTAACCCCAACAGATCACTGAGCCTGATTCTTCCAGGTGTTTCTTCCTGTAAAAATTGAGTTTTTCCTTCCCAGTTTCACCAAGTGCTCCCTCATTTAGGGTCTTTACTCTACAATATAAAGCACCCTGAGGTGACTGTGCACTCTATAAATATAATATTTAATAATTACTATTCAAACATACATGAAAATACAGTTGGCTGCCCTGTTCCATTTCTGTCTAGATGATGCCCCACTGTTTTAACACGATAATATAAAATCACCAATAAAAACAGCACTTAACACTTAATGAGATCCATTAGCTGAAAGTTGTAGCTTATTTCTATAAAAATATCTTAAAACCCAGTGCACACAGTAATTTTAAGCTCTGTGGAATTTATTGCACTGTTGAATAGATGGAAGCCCAAATTGGTTGTAAGGTTGTATTTATTTATTTAATGAATTAATTATCAAGTGATAGCATCCTGAATGAATTTCTTCTTCTCTTCTCATCAACATTCCGTTTTCCAGGAGGAAAATCTTCTACATGCACCGACGGCACAAGTTTATGAGCAGGTGAGTGTCCATGGCAACGTGTAAGTGGACTAAGCAAACCCCCACTGCTGCAGCTTCAACAGAAGCTTCTCTTGCAGGATGGAGAAGCGCATCAACAAATTCCGCGGCTGGCTTCCCCGCAAGCCCATGAAGTTCGACAATGACAGGCTGCCTGACCTGGAGGAGAACGAGAGCTTTACCGCCCCCTTCAGTCGATCGAGGATCCATCAGTGAGTTGTTGAGGAATGCTCCACCCCGAGAGACTTTTTGAACTTAATCTTACACCGCCAGCTGGTGCATTTCCATTCCCTCTTTTGTACTTTAGCCTCTTATATGCAAATTGGTGCACAGTGTAAAACACACTTTTGCACCTACATATGTGCACGCATATACAAAAAACCTATCAGTCAGAGCAGACAGACTTGTTCTAACCAGTTTGTTTCACTCCAGTTTCATCATCCACAACAAAGATACATTTTTCAACAACGCCACCAGAAGTCGCATCATTCACCACATCCTCCAGCGGGTCAAATATGAGGAGGGGAAAACTAAGATGGGTAAGATTCTGTAGAATTAATGAAAATTACCAAAAAATAAATTTAAAAAAATACATATCAATGCACAAAATGCACCAGAATATTATTGTATATAAGCACCGTATATTTGACTAAGAAATCCATTTGGTTTCCATTCTTTGTTACACTTTAAGCTTATGTGTAAGTTTTCAGACTTTAAATATGGTTTTATCACATTTTAATATTACTATTTCCTCTTTATCAATGCCTTTTTATAAAAATAAAAAAATAAAAAAAATAAAAACAGACAGTCCTATCTGATGCATATTAATCCAAGGCCCATAAAAAATGGCAGCTCATGCTGTCTCAAAAACTCCGGATGAATTCTCAAAATCCTTTTATGACAGACTTACAGGCATTTCTCCTGATTTTATCCCAGTGGTTAGTTGTGGCATTACATCAACAACAATGAAAAAATCCTCTTTAGCTCAAACGGTGTTTCTGCAGGGACCAGAATTTCAGCCGATATCTCTAAAACACCCCCAGCTGCAAAATTTTGACTCAATTTTTATGAGGTTTTTAATGAATGTGTTTGCATGAAACCCCGTCTTCTCATGCAAGGCTTGATTTGATTATGCATTCACACGGTAAATTCTAAATGTGAACGCGGAAACGGTATGGCTCCACCTGACTTCACTCCTTTAATGATTCTCTTTCTTTCTTTTATTTATTTATTAATTTTTTTGCAGGGCTTAATCGTCTTTTGAGCAATAATTCATACGAGGCAGCTTTCCCCCTTCATGAGGTAATTTGGCTGCTAGAAACCTTTCACTCATTCATTTCCACCACCTGTTTTGAAGTAGTTCTTTGCTGTGATATTATACCACACATAGAGATCATGTCTATGTGTACATAAGCATATATATGCATGCTTTAACAGGGGAGCTACCACAGCAAAAACTCCATCAGAACGCACGGAGCAGACAACCATCGGCACCTCTTGTACGAGTGCTGGGCTTGGTGGGGGGTTTGGTACAAGTACCAACCGCTGGATCTAGTCAGGTAACTACATGCACACAATTAGATCTGAAACTATATTGACATGAAAACATCATCATCATCAGGTAGCGATAGCTGAAATATCTTTACATAAAATTTAGTTAAGACATCATGATGTGTTGTGTAGCTTTTACCACATACAGGTGTAGTTTCGAGGCCATTCTGAGGGAACAAACTTTTTTTTTCTCATTCCGCTTGCGCTCGGCTGTTGTTCCAGGAGGTATTTTGGAGAGAAGATCGGACTGTACTTCGCCTGGCTCGGCTGGTACACGGGGATGCTGTTTCCTGCAGCTCTAGTTGGCCTGCTGGTATTTCTGTACGGGCTTTTCACTCTGGAGCACTGCCAGGTCAGGTAAAGACACCTCCTCTCTGTAGTGATAAACATGTGTGTCCTGCTATTCTTTATTCTGAGCGTCTACAGAAGAAGATGCATTATTTTCTTCAAACTGCTGCATCTTTCCACGAATCCTCGTGTGCAGAGCAGACTAAACGTTAAATTATTTTTACATACATTTGGATACATTTAGCTCTATAATGTGTTGAAAATGTTTCTATTTCAGTCAAAGACTGTTGCATATAATTTAATGTTTGCTTGATGCATGAAGATTAAAACTAACAAGTTTTAAAAAGAGACTTTTTCATTTCATTCAATTTTATGTGATGATTATGCAAAAAAAAACTAGAATTGGGCTGAAAGGTCTGTTGCTTTATTACGTATTCAGGTTGTGTAGCATGTAAATAAGTAATAAGTAACTAATTACTTTTGAAAATAAGTCATCAGTAAAGTAACAGGATTTCTTTCTTGGAGAAGTAATCAGTAATTAACAACTAATTGCTTTTTTCAAGTAGCTTGATCAACACTGCTCCTAAGGTATTTGCTGTCTCTCTCAGTCACCACTAAAATGAATTTTGAGCCTCTTTGTTTAAACTATATATACGTTTATGTTTACAAAAACTTCAATCATATCCTGGCTGTTTGATTTAAAATCCACTGCAGTGATAATACGGAGGCAAAAAATGTGTGTTTGTCCAACAGATTATGGAGCTAACTGTAATTTGCAATTTGAGATGAGGCAACAGAGTGTGAAATTGTCCCCTGTACGTGATTATACTGGATGCTGCTTAACTGAAACAGAAAATCAAACGTGCGCAGGCTTCTCTGGCTGAAAAATCCCACACAGAAGCAAATGTTCTCTGTAATGACTTTTCTTAAGAACATAACTTCATTTACCTGAACAGAGATCACACACACTTACGTTTTGCACTTGTATTTTTTAAGAGAACTCAGACTTGTGTTAGTCTGGGTTTTTCTGTGACTTTGTCTCTTGCTGGATGTTATAATTCTTGTCCTACTTGAATGCTTTGGTCGTTTGTTTGTCGTCGTCCAGCAAAGAAATCTGCCAGGCCAACGACATCATCATGTGCCCCATCTGTGACCAGTACTGCCCCTACCTGAGACTGTCAGACAGCTGCATCTACGCCAAGGTACATGAAAAGGGGGACGAAATGTTCCCAGCAGCTGATACTTGTGATAGTAGCCGATCTCAGTGTTAGTTAAATAAATATGTGTTAAGAAGCTGTCTATCACTAAATGAGTCCAGTAGGATTGAAATATTTGTATATTTGAAGTATCATCAAAAAGAGATTAATGAGGGTATGCTTTGGGGTAGCCCTATGTTTTGATTCACAAGCTAGCAGTTCATGAATGAATGCAGTGTCCTCAGTTTCTCACCCTTCAATCATCTCATCCTACTGGGAAACACTGTGATGAAAATGACATTTTTATCATCCAAAAGTATTCTTAGGAACATACTAACTGCACATAAACTGGCACTAAAATCTTTGACATTTATGCATCTCATTGAATCAGGTGTGTAGATTTTTCCTAAATTTGCTTTTTGACATAAAAATGTGTGATCTTGTCTTCATTTTAAGGTCACCCATCTATTCGACAACGGGGCCACTGTTTTCTTTGCTGTGTTCATGGCTGTGTGGGGTAAGTTGACATTGAACTTTGGAAAAATGCAGCAGGGAAACACATAACAATGAGGTTCGCACAGTGCTGTGCTGCTGCACTGTCTGATAACCTCTTCTGATGTTTTCTAAAAGATAGAGATTACTGTGCAAAAGTCTTGAGCTATCCCCAAAATATTTGTATTTTGCAGGGAACATGAAAATTAGGCTATATTCAGGTTGGCTGTCTTTTGTTCCATTCAGCCTCAGGATTAAATAAACGTGCACTTGTTTGTTCCCACTCCTGCTTGATATGTAAAGCAGATCAAAATAGGTGGATAGATTTCTGCTTTAATTTTTTTTTTCCTAAATAACTCTCTGTATATTGTTTACATGATAAAAAATTAACTTAAAAACAACAACAGAAACAAAAAAAAAAAACCCTAAAAATCATCACGTACAAGGAATGGACTGAAAATGAATGAAGCAGCAGCCAATAGCTGAAGACACTAAAACATTTCAACACAGAGCTATTTCAGCTATTTTATATATTATCAAAGATTTTCACATTACACAGTAACATCAGTTGTTTGTATTTCTTTTTCAATTAGTATTAATACTCTAAAAACAAAACATTTCCAAATTTTATATATTTAAAAGATTAAACAGACATTTACAGTTTCATTAACACTGTTTAAAAGCCTGGTTGAACTGTTAGACACGTGACTACTGAACAAGGTCCCAGTATATGTGCGGTGCACTTAAGGAACCTGTGGGCTGTTCATAACTTTCCTCCACTGCTGACACAGCAGGTGATGAAGAACCAGCAGCATCATAAAGGTGATCCCTGGACTCTTTATAAATGCCTTTGTGACAGAAAAATGGAGCACAAAAAATGCACAAAATAAAGAAAAATTACTCAAAAGTCACATTTCAAACAGCTTAAACTCAAAATGATACATATCAAAACAATGTTGATGTTTAAAAATAACTACCATCGTTAACTGGTGTTCCTGCACATTGATCTTCACATATATAATCAGAAATGTTGTTGAACTGTGTTTAATTTGAGTACCTATGTAAAGGAAGAACAAAAAACAGAGTAGCAACAGATGCTCACCAAGGATTTTTTTAACAGCGGTCGGCTGTTTGAGAGCCTCTCGTATTCTGTTGTCATATCTAAAACATCTCAGCATGAAGAACAGAGCTAAACACAGCTGGAGGATGAAGATCAACACACACAGCACGATGACAATGTTGTTTACTGTTGAGGATAAAAAGGAGGGAAGAGGTACAAAAAGGCTTTAACAAATCAGACTGACAGAACAGGAATAAAACTTGGACCATTGTTTCTTTATAATTATTATGAATTACCATTGATTACTTTCATAAATACAATGTACAGACAAATGAGGCGTAGCTTCATTCAACGTGAACTAATTATTGGATAAGATAAAAGATAATGCCTACATTTAGTGTTCAAAGAGGCACAAAGTCATTATTGATACTTTCATAGTTTTCTAGGGTGGGCCTAAGAGTACAAATGCACTGTTGAATAAAACAGTGCAAACAAAATCTCATTTTTCTATTTGTTTTCTGAAGTTGTAGTAGTTGTACAGAATCAGGACTCTTTTGCATTGGAAATATTATAGTACCAGCTGATTGTTGTGCTGTGGACTCCAAGTGGATGACCTCTGGTTGAGAAAAGACCAGAGACTGGTTCTGGTTCTGAAGGAGCCCCATCAGGCAGATCTTATTGCTCCAGGAGATTTGCTGTGAAGGCAAAACGACGGGCATTTGGATTTTGATCAGCTGGGCTTGGAATTTTATTCCAGCTTGTCATTGAAAAAAAGTTAAATTAAAAGCTCGAGTTACTTGTGTTTGTGAGCTGTGTATAACTAAATAAAGGAAAGCTCAGTATCCGTTCAGTATACGTCCTTTCAACTAATCGCTGGCTTTTTAACTTTTCAAAATGCAATTTAAAACTTGCTTGGGAAGGCACGATGTGATCAAAAATGATTCCTTTGATTTTCTTTAATACAGATTTTTCCAGTTTTTATAGATGTCATTTGCATACTTTGGTACCAACTGGCTCATGGCATTGTCTATTGTCTACTCTGCATGATGAAACAAAAAAAAAAGTTAAGAAACAACCTGAGCACATGGAGTTCTTATGCAAAGACATCCTAGTAAACTACAACTTCAGTGAAAAAACTTATTGTCTATCGATCAACCATTTCCTGAATTTTATAGTGCTGATGATGTCGTGTCTGACGTCATTGGGCTAGTCTGTTTTTATGTAGGAATGTCTTTTTTGCTTTTATTAGGAATTCAGATGTTATTTACTAAGATCGTTTACCCTCATAGAGAGCCACTGAGGCACGTAAAAGAGCTCATCATGGTTCAGTCAATGTTTGATAATCTGATAATGATTTGTTGTAGGTCTAGCAGTTAGTTACTAGTTAGTTAGGTTTGAAGCAAACACAATTTGAGCGTTGCTTCAGATGAGCACAGTTTGGTTTAGTGGTATGCAATACTGCAAAATTTGGTATTGATCCATTGCCATGTAATTACAGGACCATTATCACAGATGTTTAGTGTTTTCAGTGGGAGAAACGTTTTGTCACTCATCCAAGTGACTGCTTCAGTCTCAGCTGACTGCAGGTTTCCCCAATCTCATAAACAGTACATTTGCATTTCAATGACTGAAACCAGCCCACTGAAGGAACAATGGGCTGTGAGGTCATTTCCTTGATCATAAATATGCAAATTGTCATGACCATTGATCAATAACCACTGATCAAAGACCATTGGTCATTGATCAGTGGCCATGAGTACCATTCACAGAGAATTGGGAAATGGCTGCAGTCGCAGCATTGTAAGATGGTGACAGATGTACCCTTAGGCCCCCTCCTTCTTGACTCCCCACATCAGACCAGTCCTAAATCCCTGTCCAGGATTAAATGAGAGTCCACTGGCCTGTAGGTGTGAGTAGATAGTTTGAGTCCCGGCCTGACGAGGTAGCTCTTCTGTGTTGTGCCATCCGCTTAGTCAGAGGTTCTTTGGTTTCCCCGATGTATAAATCCTGGCAATAATCCTGGCACTTAACAGCGTACACTATGTTACTCTGTTTGTGTTGGGGGACCCAATCCTTGGGGTGGACCAATTTTTGGTCCACCCCAAGGATCGCAGCGCAGCGCAATTTGGGGTTTAAAAGCTTCAGAGACGCTGTGTTTTCGAGAAAATTCGTCTCAACTGTTCCGATACTCCTGAGACATCAAACGTTTCTCCCACTGAAAACGCAACGTCCAGATAAACTGAATCAACTTTTTGGGATAACAGCGGCTTATTTGTTATAAGTTTTGAAGTATCTATCCTCAATATGCTTCTTCTGAATACACCTACATGTCTTTAAATTTTAATTCCACTATTAGTGTGTTTTGTTGTGTTACTTAATAAAACCAAACACAGCTTTCACAGTTTTTACACAAATTTTACAACTGGCACTTTCACAGACCTACAATGTAACGACTTGACCTAAGTGTCAACACAAAAGTATCCTTGTATTCAGACATTTTCATTCATGATTGAGCAAATTAATGAACCTAGAGGAGAAAATCAAACTAAAGCATTGATCCTGTCTCGCTAGTATCGAGCTGATAACAATACCAACATTGGTATCAATACTATGGATATTTAAACTGAGCAGCCCACAGCTGGTGGGGCTGTGCTGTCTATAAATAAGCCTGTAAATCAAATGCTCCTCTCTGGGAAAACAAAATGCCCGATGACATATGTATGTGGCATGTTTTTATCTGTTTAAGATTCTGACTATGATCCTAGGTGCACCTTCTAATGCTGCTGAAGGTGTACCTAGGATGCACCTATCACAGAAGTAATAATGTGATAGTCCAACACAGCGGTTAAAAATGAGGTTTAAAGTCTTACTTTAACATGTTAAAGTGTTGCTGAAGATTATATGGTACAGTACAGGCAGCGACAGTCTTGACAGCAAGGTGCTAAACATCACTGCTGATTATCTTTTGGCTGCTTTAATTTGTATATTTAATCTGTGCTGCGGGAAGAAAGGGGCAGCTTTGATTGTGTAGCTTCGCACAGGCAAAAAATGTAAAAACTGCGGCACTTTAAATAATTCACTTTTCAGTAGAGGGCATAATAACAGTCACCCAGTTAGCATGGATAGATGGATAGAGGGCATTCCCTGCTACTAAAGATGTTTACGTTTAATATAGTTCTGCAGACAACCTCTATAAACAACTTACTAAAACTAAAACTGTTAGTAATATGGTGTTGTACAGGACACTGGGATCTTGATAAGGAGCTACAACATTTTTACTCTACAATGAAATCTGCAATCCTAGTCCCTTATCTTATCAACTAACAAAGTTAACCAGCTCTTATGTAATTAACAAATAAGCGCCCAACTGAGCTCTAAATAGTACAAAGTTAAACTCCACAAAATAGTTTTTTATTTCTGTATAATAATTGATCATTCCTGAATACACATAGTTGCATTTATTCGACATTGAACTACACATATAAAAACACTTGCCAAGTTTAACAACCAGTGTAGAATACTAAAGCTGTTTTCACAGCTGCGCTGGCATCTCAGAGCACTGTTTGAAGTCTGCAAATACAGCAAAAACATTACCAGTTTTCGATTTTTATTAAAAGAAAAGTCAAAAAGAAAGCGCATTAATGTACTGACCTTACATCCACTGCTTCTCGCCGCTTGTCCGAATTAATTTTTGGGTTTCACTGCAGCACAGAATCCACTGAAATCCCCTCATTAAGGTTCCTCAGAAGTTCTCTCCCCTGCTGTTTGCTCATACAGCTGAGTGTTCGCTCTGAAAATACCTTTCTCTTATGCAGCTTCAGACGGCATGTGGACATGACAGAGAAAATAAATGAAAAGCTTGTGTTTGAAACACTGAGGATGAAGGCCTCTGATCTGAGCAGCGTTTGCAATAAGTAAGCTATCCGGAGGACTTTGTTCGGCAGGATCTAACTTCCATGGCTCAGCACTGTTTCTGAGTTGTCGTGCATTGTAAATACTGGATCAGAAAGCACTTTGACACGTGACATTTTCAACACAGTTGGATAACACGGGCATCATATCAACCTCTCACTATTTACCACTCTGCAGTTAGGATTAACTTAATAGTGCATATATAAAGATCCAGAAGACCAGTAGGCATTTCCCTACACAGTGCAAGATCAACTTGGAAGCAATAGTAAAGATTAACTCATTAACCAGTGTTGGCAGTTTGTGTCAGTAATTTAAACTTCATTGTGATCTGTGGTGTAGAAAATAATGGCCAAAACACTATTCTCTTACCCAGAGAGTGATGCACGTTATTTTTATTTAGTGATGTTTTAAAATTTAAACAAATAAAAGCTGAAATGTTTCATCTTTTGTGCCTATTTTATATAAAGAGTTGGTCAAATTACATATATACAGTGGTCCCTCGCTGTAACGCAGTTCACCTTTCGTGGCCTTGCTGTTTTGCGGATTTTTTTGTGCAATATTCCATGTTTTTTTGTTTGCTAGTTTAGTTTTTTTAGTTTTGTTTTTTTACATCCTGATTGGCTGTAGACCATTGTCAATCAATCTCATGCCGTGTCTCCTGTACAGTACAGAATGTGTTCAGCTTGTTAAATTTACATAAATCTTTTGCTAGCAGTGTGACTCTGAAGGGCTGCTCTGTATGTTTGTAGGTTTTCTCCCCAACAAACACAACAATGTCGATGAAACGTTTTGCACCGTCAAAAGCAACCGCGGGTGCCTTTGGTGTCATTCTACAGTATAGTACTGGACTTATTTGAAGGCTTGAGCTCTGAGAGTGTTTAAAAGAGAGAGAAAGGTGTGAAAATGTTTATGCATGTCTGAGAAAAGTGTATAAAGTGTGCCATGAGGAGGTTTACAGCCTGAAAACATCTATAATAGTTGTAAAAAAATTAAGTTGGCTACTTCGCGGATTTCACCTATCGCGGGTTATTTTTAGAACATAACCCCCGCGATAAACGAGGGACCACTGTATTGTAAAAAGGCATAATTTGTAGAAGCTACCCTAATGCAGACTTACCTGTACTTTCTTATTTTTCTATTACGAGTTTGAGCATCTTTAGGCTAATTGGTCAGGTTTGTTGTTTTGGTTTACTTTTATCAACCTGGTTCTTTGCAACAGCCAGCAAGAACAGCTTTTGCTCTTGCGTCCTTCTACAGTTTGTCACAGTCTAGCTGAGAAGCTGACTGTGTGGAGTGAGGAGGAGGACCCGAGTACAAACATGAAAAACAAATCTTTAATCTATCTAAGAACAAGCCGTTTATTCAAGGCCGGAAAACATTACAAGAGGCAAAGGCGAAACTAAACAATAACCTAAACTTGGTGACCTAAGATTAAAACATAAAAACAAACCTAGAAACATGACATAGCATGAACATAGCAAACGACCCAAAGAAATGAATGAAAACACACAGACTAAATGCACACAGGAAGTGAGCAGGGGAAGTGGAAACACATGGGGAAACAGCTGATTAGAAAGAACATAATGACATCAGGGGCCTGTTCTTCGTACGTCGCTTACTACATCCAAGATCAAATGACACATCCAAGACCAAACCATCGCGCTAACCGTGAGCTCGCTAATCCGGTTCCCCGAACACACCTGCTGTTGACGATTAGTACAGCTGGACGCAGTAATGTGACATCACTGGGTGTCGTAAAAGGGGCTACGCATCGATAGTAGAAACATTGATCGGCAACCCGCTGATTGGTCGGCGAAAATGTCGAAGGGGCGTGCTCGGTATTTTCCGGCAGCAGAGCAAGAACTCATGAGTGAGGGATTTCAGGAGTTTCAGAGTTTAATTAAAACGCAAGAGAACACTGCAAAGGCTGCAAAAGCAAGGAGAGAGGGCTGGCAGAAAGTTGCTGACAAATCAAACTCGTAGGTAATTTAATAATAATAATAATAATGGATTGGGTTTATATAGCGCTTTCCAAGGCACCCAAAGCGCTTTACGATACCACTATTCATTCACTCCCACATTCACACACTGGTGGAGGCAGCTACGGTTGTAGCCAGGCTGCCATATCGCGCCATCGGCCCCTCTGGCCAACACCAGTAGGCGGTAGGGTAGATCTATCATATGACACTATATTGTCCAATATCATATGGCATTATATTATATCATAATATGTTATATTATATCCCCTTTCACATTAGAGCCACAACAGGACCCACAAGAACATGGGAACAAGTAAAAGTGGAATACAGGAGTATTCTACAGAATGGTAATATTTATCTCTTAGATTGCTTTTCGTCTCTTGGCAAGGTAATACTGGCCTGTAATACTCTGTTAGTTTGTTCATAACAGCAACCAAGAAAAGGGCAGAGGAAAAAAAGACAGGTGGTGGTCCTGCACCCCCTCGTCAACAAGTTGGTTAAGTAAATAATACCCTCACGGGAATATCGATATCTCTCAATGAGCACACTGTCGCGCTGAGCTAAAGGATCCTGTCTATCCCGCAATATACGCTGAATTCTGAGGACTCTCCTTATCAATCTTGCACCTTCCGCAATGGGTTGCTCGCGTATACGGACAGGACATGGCTGCGACAGGCTTCCCAAATCCACCTTCGCTTTTATAGCCGTGGTCTCTCATCTTGATTACACGAAGTAATTTACAATTACTACTCTGAAATATGAATTACATCTGTAATAATCACATACATGTAATAGAATGTTAATAGTTCATTTCCCTTTTTTAGGAAATGACCTGTATGTATCTGTGTGACATCAATACAAGGATCAGGTGCTGCATTATCTTTAGTTACATTGATGTTATTTATTTATGGTGAAACAGTGGTGGAATATCGCTGTTGCTTTCGTATAAATGAAGCGGACATACCTGCGTGGCCGCGATCTAATCCTGTTTACATAAAGTAAACCTGCTCCCGAGCAGGTTTACGCTTACGGCTCTGTTGCTATGACAGCAAGTCCCGGATGAGCTTCGGGGAACCGAACGATCCAGGATCACGCGAAATCGTCAACAATCTAATCCAGCTAACTTACTTAGGGAGGTACGAAGAACAGGCCCCTGAGGGAAAAATAAACTTAAACCTCACTGAATATAGAAACACAAGACTTTCAAAATAAAACAGGAAACATGGAGAGACAGGACAACACAAGCTTGACAATGACATGACAGACTAGACAAGAAACAAGACACAAAAGCCAAGGAGACAGATGATAGTAATGGCTAAACTAAAACTCCACTAGACCCCAAATAAGACTAACACAATAACTTATAATCACAAACTTTACATAAGAAACTCAAAAATACAGAATAAACTCAAAACGCCAGGTCAGAAACATGACACAATTCTTGCTAGCATGCTTTAAGCAAGCGAAGTTGTTGCAGTCTAAAACTACAAGATGAATCTGAGGGGTGTACTACAATAATGGGTTGAGCCATCTCTGTGTCTTGAAAGTGGTGCTTTACTGGCCAAGTAATACAAGAAACTGGGGTCCAGACAATAACCACATATGGAGCATATTATTGGAATAATATGTGCAGATATGAAATCAGCACCAACTGAACAATCAGTTCTCTGGAAAATAACACTACTAATCCTGTTGGTCTTCTAAGCACGGATGGTAGGAGGGTCTAAAGTTTTTCTGATCATCAATTTTAGGGTAAGTGAATCCAGATACAGGAAAACTGCCCTCAGTATACTGAACTTGCTTCATACTACAAAGCCTGGGTTATGTGTTTAACAGAAAACTCAGACTTTAAGCTTGACTTAGCTTTCTGACCCATGCACTTTGCTTTTTATTACAAGTATCTGTCTTGTTGATTAATATCAGGCCAAATATTTAAAGATTGTGACGATTTCTTCATTATTAAGACTTGTACGTCTAAATTTGAAGCATGTTATCTGCAAAAACATGACGGGCTCATCAATAATGTATTGTTTACATAATGACAGAAGAATCATCTAACAGAAGAAATTTAATAGAAAGTTGATTAGTGCTTGGTAGGAGCCATATAATCCCATCCTGGGGACTGTTTAGGACGCAATGCAAACTTTTTTGTTCATGTCTTCCAGCAACGGTCTTCCTGGAGTTCTGGAAGAGACGCAGAGCTGTCCTCGCATATGACTGGGACCTCATTGACTGGGAAGAAGAGGAGGTAAAAGTCCTGTAGCTTATCTGCTCCCTTTAACATAAATAAATAGTATGAAAAGAAATTAGGAGGGAAAAGATAGTCAATTATATTTCTAGTTATTTCTTTTTTTCTTGAACAAGCACTTCTTCCCTGAAGAAATGTTGGCCTACTCATACCCTTTTCAGTCCATGTCAATCTCAAAGCATATATTTAAAAAGGTGGAGATGGTGTACTAAGGGCCTGTGTCAAGTCTGTCTCAGTTCATTTTATGAGTCACTGAAAATCTGCAGCTCTACAATGAAAGCACGAACAAACTAAAGACCCACACAGCTGTCATAATGTAATTTCTGTGGGTTTTTATGTTCTCTCCTGTCTTGTGTATCAACCTCCAACCATCATCTGTCAATCACATAATAGATAGTGAATGTGTTCTTTGAAGGCTGCTCTTCTTTCGATGTAAATGTGATTCAGAATTTCAATCTGCTTTGTACGTAACGTGAGAAGACAGGCTTTTGGTCAGAGCTTGAGGATATAAGGGTGGTTTGCAGCCACTTGGTTGTGCCTCTACACTGTCCCAGCTTGGCTATTATATCCTGTTGCTATGTGTCAGGCACCTTTGGACACAGCCTGCAGTTTGAGTCCTGTTGGCTGTGCTAGACTCTTGCCCAAATAGATCTGGTGCTTAGGGCCGGTTCTTGTGCTGCCATAATCAGAACCTCTGTGGCCTTTTCTAGCCGCTGGTAGGATTTCTTGACGTCAGAGACTTCCTCTATCTGTTGGTGGTACATCCCATGATACCCATGATCTGTGCTTTACACAGTTCGTATTAAATATTTGTGCTGATACCCTGAAGAAGAAGCTTTCTCCGTGGTAACCCTTTTAAAAAAAGTAGTACTTGTTCAGTCTTTTTCTAATTGCATTGACATGTCATGTCATTTATCCCACTAACTGAAGTCTGTTGAGTCCTTACGCTTTCCACTTCTGTGAAGATTGTGTTAATACATACCTCATACTGCCTGTGACTTGCACCCTCAACTATGCAATCCTGTGAAAAACTTCTCAGCAGAAATGGCTGCTAACTAGTAGCTAAATGTGTGCTTTCTTACTGCAGTTTATGCTCATATGTGTAGTCTGTTATCTTTCAGGAAGAAATACGCCCGCAGTTTGAGGCCAAATACTCAAAGAAGGAGAGGATGAACCCTATATCTGGAAAACCTGAACCTTACCAGGCCTTCTCTGACAAATACAGTCGCCTCATCGTTTCCACATCTGGAATATTCTTTATGGTGAGTTTCTGGAGCAAGTGAGCATTAAGTAAAAGATGTGTTACTAAATGTGTCAACTGCTTTTTGTCTGCAATTACAATTTCCATTGTTCCATCTAAAACTAGACCTCTCAGTTTATAGACTGAAAAATTCAGTTATCATATATACATTCATATGTATTTACAGTTGAAATGTTCTCTTTTTCTTGTCACTGTCACGTCACAGATATTGGTGGTGATTGCTGCCGTGTTTGGCATCGTCATTTACCGAGTTATCACTGTCAGTACCTTCGCTGCCTTCGGCTGGGCTCTCATCAGGAACAACTCTCAGGTGGCGACCACGGGCACGGCAGTCTGCATCAACTTTTGCATCATCATGCTCCTTAACGTGGTAAGTTTCTGCTGTTTTTCGACTGCACTGTGCAGAAGTAGAGCAATGACGAAATAGTTAATGCATTTATTTCAGGTGTGATAAATACTGTTTTAAATGTAACGGCTAATTCATGCATTGTATGAATAGTTACACGGATACATATAAGATTATCATTATCATTATTTTGATAGCTTTCTAACGCTTTTAACAGTATTTTTAGACAATAAATTTACTGTATGGAACTTAAATGTAAAGCCTTGAGAAATACATTTAATTTCACCCTTTTTTACAGCTTTATGAAAAAGTTGCTCTGCTTCTTACCAATTTAGGTAAGCTGGTGACACACAATTTTGCAATTTCTTTTTGTATGAATAATGTTACGATATTCTTAAAATGAACTCCTTCTTTCTGTTTAACCACAGAGCAACCGAGGACAGAGTCTGAGTGGGAGAACAGCTTTACTTTCAAGATGTTTCTTTTTCAGTTTGTCAATCTTAACAGTTCAACTTTCTACATCGCCTTCTTTTTGGGAAGGTGAGTAAGTCACAGGCAATTTACAAATACAGGACAGGACCAGTATTAGTTGAATCATGTAACCAGTTTCACACAAATATACGTAGCTGAGTTCCTATTACTTATTCTTACACTGGCTAGTTGCCTTGTTTAGCAAAGGGGCCTGTATATTTTACTGTGATATTAAAGTCATACATAATTAGGGAATATCCAAAAGTCTTAAACAAAATATACTGAATCCTTTAGTACAGCTGACCTATAAGAAAGCAATCACCTGTCATGGTTTGCCTCCACCAGTGTGTGAATGTGAGAGTGAATGAATAGTGGAATTGTAAAGCGCTTTGAGTGTCTAGGAAGGCGCTATATAAATGCAATCCATTATTATTATTTAAATCAGAATAGCCTTAATACATTTTAAAGAGATGTTGTTTTTTTTTTT
>NW_024582539.1:103813-106789 GCF_018398535.1 Haplochromis burtoni
GGGTTGCTTGAATTGCTTGTATAGTTGTGAATAACCCATTGACAGAGATTAAGTTTTATATTACTTTAAACAGGAAGAGCATTTGTAAACTTTTGAAAATAGAAGTCTGTGGAGATTTCCTCATTTTTTTTTAGCCAGCTTCAAGTGGCCGTTCGAGGAACTGCCGTTTTTGGTGCATGATCGTATGCTTCATCTTTCAGCCTTGCTGCTTGGGGATAGTTATCCTGATACCCTTTGAAGATTTCACCTTTTGTGTGATTAGGGACAAATTGGAATTTTCCTGACGGTCAATGATAGTACTGTATGTGTAAATTATACAGCTGACGTTCAAATGCTGGTTGGTTGTTGGTTAGGTAAAAAATGTAAAATGTAGCTTACAAAATGTAACCTAATGCAGCGCAGTGTATCTCATTGAATCTATAACAGCATTGTATATTTTGTGTACTTCTGTTCTCGAAGCCTGTTTCTTTACACATATTATTGTGAGCACTTAGATCAGGGGTGGGCAATTCCAGGCCCCGAGGGCCGGTGTCCTGCAGGTTTTAGATCTCACCTTGGGTCAACACACCTGAATCACATGATTAGTTCGTTACCCGGCCTCTGGAGAACTTCAGGACATGTTGAGGAGCTAATTTAGCCATTTAAATCAGCTGTGTTGGTTCAAGGACACATCTAAAACCTGCAGGGAGACCGGCCCTCGAGGCCTGGAGTTGCCCACCCCTGCAGGTTTTAGATTAATCTTCCAGCTTTTATTTGTTACATGAAATAAAATGCCTTTAAAGCCATCAAAATTGTCCTGTTAAGTACAGTTAGGAATAAGTTTAAGGTTTTCTGGATCTTGTAATTATCCAAGAGTAATAAAGTGTCACAGGAAAATTGTTTAATCTCTCTTAAAAGGACAACCAAAGGGATACAAAGATGTCTCAGGTCTTTCAGTACCAGAAAACTGCCATTTTGCATTATCAAGGCTTTCAAATCTAGAAGAGTTTTTATTTTTCAGTGACATCTATCATTTTAACCATCGGGTCCATTTTGATACATTTTACAGACTTTGAGCAAAGCCGTCTCTGGGCTTAACGTAGCTTATGGTGACGCTAAACATGTAGCTCTAATTGTGTGCTCTTTTATTAACTCATTACTCCTGTTGTTTTTTTCGACCCTTGGCCTACAGATTCACAGGTCGACCTGGTTCATATCTGCGTCTCATAAATCGCTGGAAACTGGAAGAAGTGAGTAATGACTTTCCTTTTCCCAGTGGGGAATAATCGCAAGGCATTATGGATTGACATATTTCTAAATTGGGCATTAAGCTATTACTATATGGCTAACCACCAGGCATTTAACCCCCATCATTAGTAAGTGGTACTTCTGGGAACATGCAGGGAAATAATACAGTGGAGTGGTCTAAGGGGACAAAAGGCCTGAGCCGACGCTTTTAGGTGCTGAGCTAATGTTTTCCCTCAGCAGCAGAAATGGAAAAAGTCTCTATAATGTGACATGTACAGTACAAGTGTAGCCTCAGTCAGCCTTTCGTTCCCATGCAGAACCATTATTGTCCTTAAAGACATTACTGCCTCGGCTGCACATTTAAAAACCTGTTAAAGGTTGCAGGAATAAATCATAATCGTAAGTGTATGAAAAATAATTACAGGTTGTGACTATAGCCTTTCCAAAATAAACTGCACTTGCATTGCTGCAGTGGGTGTTTTCCAGCAAGTGATGCTTGCAAATCCTGTTAGACTCATGCTTATAACAGTGACTAGTTCCTGGATTCCTTCTTGAAAATGAAACTCTTTTGTTTACACTTTAAAACACTATGTTGGCAAAGGCTAAAGTTTGATTTCATGCTATCTCTTTCTTGTCTCCTCAGTGCCATCCTAGTGGCTGTCTCATTGACCTCTGTATGCAGATGGGAATCATCATGGTGCTAAAACAGACGTGGAACAACTTTATGGAGCTCGGCTACCCGTGAGTTCCGTTTGCCGCTGTAACCTTAAAATAATATAAACCTGTTATGTGTTTAGACAAAAAGCAGCATCTGGTGTAAAAAATAAAATATATGGAGCTAGTTACTATGGCAACCTCTTACGTGTATGTATATGGAGTAACTACAAAAATATATAATTCTAGCCCATTACTAGCCCATTTTATTTAATGCTGAATTGCAAATGCATCTTGCTATCCAAGCTAGCTAGCCAGTGCTAGCATTAGCTGGCAACTCTCTAACTCTACGTCATCTGAAAATTAGAAAAAAACAAACCAAAAAAAACACAGTTATGGCAAAATTGTCAAACTGTTGTTCACAGCTGGGTACATCACAGTGGATACATCCGTTGTTGATATACAGTCTATGTTGGTCAAGAAACGTAGTGTCAGACTGAAAAGGTGCTGAACGTATCTGAATCTATTGCCATGGTAAACATTTATGATCCCCAGGCAATGAATCCTGCTTTTCTAACCTTGTGATTCATCATCTACTGCAAAACTGGTCTCACTCCCATTTTGTTTTTTGTTGTTTGATAAAGTGTTTTTCTCTTTCGTGCTTTTTATAAATTTATTTATTCATTTATTTTTAAATCAATCATTTGGCCAGTACTTACTTATGGTCATTTACCTAGCTAATAACATTCCCATATTACTCAACTGTGCTTGTGTGCAGCTCCAGTTACCATATGGTTACATGTACTGTGTTTAAGAACAGATCCGGAGAGCTTTTAAACTTGAAAACAGCAGTCTCTCGTGTTCCGAAACACCTGGACTTAGTGTAGTTACACAAGAAGATCATGCCCAGTTTTTTTTTTTTTTTTTTTTTTTTTTCCCCTTTTGGAATTATTGTTGATGTATTTTAGACAGTAAAAAAAACACACTACTCTGAGGGTCCAGCTCCACACCACTTACCTATTTGATTATCAGGTATTATGACATGATTCTTTTATTCAAATATCTAAAGTCTGCTTTCCCAGTTTTTTTTTTTTT
>NW_024582539.1:106809-132211 GCF_018398535.1 Haplochromis burtoni
TTTTTTTTTTTTTTTTTTTTTTTTTACTCAGACTGATGCAGAACTGGTGGACGCGGCGGAGGCTGAGGAGAGAACACGGCCAAAATGCAAAGGCTGGCTTTCCACAGTGGGAGAGGGATTTTAACCTGCAGCCAATGAATGCCTATGGACTGTTTGATGAATACCTGGAGATGAGTATGTTGGATGCAAGCACAATATGAATGAAATACGCTTTGCTGGTAACCTTTGATATCAGTTCTGTATTTTAAGGCTATCCTAAAATGCACTCTACAGTTTAATCTTCAGAATTTATCTAAACAATTTTTTTATCTTGGTCCCAGCAGCTTCAATCCATGTTATGTAATTCTGACACTGCACTATATTGAATTAGAGCTAGAAGCTTTTCCACGTGCTTTAAGGAGCTTTACGGTGCATTTGATGTTTTTGATCATTGTTTTGGATTTTCATCCTACAGTTTTTAAGTTCACCCATTCCCAGATTTGAAATCACTCAAATCAATCCACTATACGCTTTCTTCAAGTCATAAAGAGCTGAACAGGACAGAAACTACTGCCTTACATTCATGCAGCAGCCAACAACATGACTCCAAATTCTTGCATTCCAGTCTATAAAAAAAAAAACAGTTTGAAAGCATGATGAACATCTAAAGGAGATGTTGGACATCAGGCATGTTTTTGTTACATGCCTGATGTCCAAGGTAGCTAGTTTACCTTTATACAGGCTGGCTTCATTAAACCTAATAACCACAATCAGGCGAAACCTTCTCACAACACTGGTTTTCAACTCGATAAATAAAGGTTAGGGTCAACAGTATCATTCCTTCATATTTGTGCATGAGTAGATATGATTGTAAATCCCTTAAATGTATCCCTATTCTTTATGATCCAGCCATGGTGATGTCAAACAGCCAAAAACTTACAGCCAGTAGTAAACAAACAGAGCCTTTTTTAATATCTGTGCACTGAGGTCTGCTCGAGCTTTGAGTGGTCAATAGACAGAGATTTTATAAATGTAGCTTGCTCAGGGTAGCAGGCTACTGTGCAGCATAAATGTCTGGATTTACCATGGCAACCACAAATCCTGCTTGTAATTAAATTGAGTAGAAATCACAACAGCGGTCGCCTCAAGGTGCTTCTTATTGTTAGGTAAAGACCCAACATTAATGCAGGCAAAACCCCGTCAATCAGACAGCCCTCTATGAGCAAGCACTTGGCGACAGTGGGAAGGAAAACCTCCCCTTTAACAGGAAGAAACCTCAAACAGAACCAGGCATCTGCCGTGGCCGGCTGTAGTGCAGGCCTCTGAAGTCTTGCACTGTTTGTTTCAGTTTTACAGTTTGGCTTTACCACCATCTTCGTGGCAGCTTTCCCTCTGGCCCCTCTCTTGGCGCTGATCAACAACATCATCGAGATCCGTTTAGACGCTTACAAGTTTGTCACACAGTGGCGACGCCCTCTGCCATCACAAGCCAAAGACATAGGTAAAGAGTTAAATGCAGTACGTTCCTTTATTACACAAACACTTTCCTGTTTGTGGGGTGTCTTTGAAATCATTCTTTATTGGCAGGGATCTGGTATGGCATTTTGGAGGGCATCGGCATCTTGTCCGTCATCACCAACGCCTTTGTGATCGCCGTTACCTCGGACTTCATCCCCCGCCTTGTTTACGCCTACAAGTACGGACCCTGCGCTGGTCAGGGCCGAGCAGGGGAGGGGTGAGGGATGATTTTACAGTTTTTGCTTTAATTCTGTGTTGCTGCATGCTGCAGTTGGTAAAATCATTTCCCGTATGTGCCGCAGGTGCATGATGGGTTATGTCAACGCCAGTCTCTCAGTTTTCCGGGTGTCAGATTTTGAGAGGAGGTCGCACCCCAGGACGAATGGCTCGGAGCTGTTTGGAGAAGCCGTGAAGTACTGCAGGTGGTGTGAGAAGTGAAAAGCTGTTATTTTGAGGAAGCTGTATGTAGAAAACAGAAACACTGTGGGAAGAGAAGTTTGTTTATTTTAAAAAGGCTTCAGCTAAAAGCACAGGGTCAACTATAAGATAATCCACTATTTTATTCACAATTCTGGTAACTGAGTGATCTTACTGAGATCCACATTGAACTGAAGTTACAGAACATCATTTTGGAAACGCCCCAGTTTCTGCCAGTATCCCAATTTTCCTGCTCACTAATATGAGTAAATGAGTCATCAGTGTTTCTGTAGGATGAACTTTGACCTTTCTCCTTTTTCCCCTCCCCTTTTAGGTATCGTGACTACAGGGAGCCTCCAGATTCTGCAGAGCCTTACTCTTACACTCTGCAGTTCTGGCACGTCCTGGCAGCCCGGCTGGCCTTCATCATTGTTTTTGAGGTCAGTCTTTTGTAGTCACTGACAAATGACAGCAGGCTGCAGGCTGCCTTTGGAATTGGATTCCTTCTTATTATTTTGTCAACAGGTTTTCACCTTTCTCTCTTATTTATCAGGACCAACCAGCAGTGCTGTGAAAAAGTACTTGAATCCCTTCTTTCCCCCTTCAAACTAATTCAAATTTTATAGAAAGATAAAAAGAGTAAATGCAAATTTCAGTTTTTAAATTATGATTTCATTGATCAAAAAAGCAATCTTACCTCGACCTTAGTCTAGGTGAATTAGTTGTTGTGAACCATTTTTTTTTTTAGAAAAATTTGTTTTAGATTACGAGCCATACCCAGGAAGAACTGTTGAATCAAGAATTCACTTAAATAGAACCTGTCTGAGAAGCTGAAGAGGTCTAAGAGATGACACGATCTAAAGAAACTCAAGAAGATCTGAGAGAACAGACGAGAGACAAAGTCATCGACACCGGGGTGGAAGGGTTACAAAGGCATTTCTAAGGCTGAGGGAGGTCGTTAGTCACAAATGGAGAAAACTTGGACCATTCACAGGAAAGTCCACCCTTCCAAAATTTCTCTATGAGTGCATCAGCAACTTATCAAGGAGGTTACAAGAGAACTGCAGACGTAAATTGTCCCTAAAGGTCAAAGGTCATGGCTCAAAAATAAGAAAGACACTGGGCAACAACGGCACCAGGGGAGACTTGGTGGAGACAGCCACAGCTGACCAAAAAGAACATAAAGGCTTGTTTCACAATTGCAAGAAACTATCTTACATCTATTCTATTCAATTCAATTCAATTCAATTTTATTTATATAGCGCCAAATCACAACAAAAGTCGCCTCAAGGCGCTTCATAGATACAGAGAAAAACCCAACAGCAAGCACTTTGGCGACAGTGGGAAGGAAAAACTCCCTTTTAACAGGAAGAAACCTCCAGCAGAACCAGGCTCAGGGAGGGGAGGGGCCATCTGCTGCAACCGGTTGGGGCGAGAGAAGAAAAACATCTGCCATAAAACTAACACAACATCATACAAGCAGGCAGACATGGTTGTAACAGTGTGGTGATCTGGGCCTACCTTGCTGCTTCAGGACTTGGACAACTTGCTGTAATTGGTGGAGCCATGAATTATGCTCTCTACCAGAAAATCCTGAAGGAGAATGTCAGGTCATCAGTTCATGCCCTGAAGCACAAGCTCACTTCTGCAGCAGGACGATGATCCCAAATACACCAGAGAGTCCACCGCTGAATGGCTAAAAATAACGAAACTTCAGGTTTTGGAGTGACTAGTCAAAGTCTGAACTTAAATCTTTGACCTTAAAAGGCCGTTCATGTCTGAAAACCCTCCAGTGTTGCTAAATTAAAACAGTTTTGCAAAGAGAATGCCTCAATTTCTCCACAATGAAGTGAAAGACTCATTGCCAGTTGGCACACTTGATTGCAGTTCTTGGGCGGCACAACCAGTTATGTTTAGATGGATTGTTTTCCCCTTAAAAATAATTTAAAATTGCATTTTGCATTTACTGGGGTTACTTTTGAATAATAATAAAAGTGTTCAATGATCTGAAACATGCAAGTGTTACAAATATGCGAAAAAGTAAGAAATCATGAAGGGGTTAAATACATTTTCATAGAACTGTATTTTTCTCAATATTTTTCTCAAATCTAAAAAAGCCTAATAGAGACATGGCTCTAGTGAATATTTTTAACCATGACCCATCAACTCAAATCATTTAGAGACTAAAGATTTGATGAATTGCAGAAAAGTGCAGCCTCAGAAGCCCAGTCATGTTCTAACGTTGCTGTGACCAAAATAGAGTCATGCAATTTAAAAAAAACACGTTCTGCTTCCTGTGTTTGGCATTCTGAGCGACCTGTTCCAGCTTTCAGCGGCTGGAGGAGTGCACTCTTCTATTTTAGCTCACACGCTCTAAGTAACATTGCAACTAATCCAGATTTAGGAGGTGTAAAAAAAGCATTTTATAAATCCAGATTAGAGCTGCTCGGGTACAGTGTATTTATCAGAGAAGAGGCTCAAATAAATGTGTCACTCGGAAATTTTTACCATCTTTCAAATCATTTGTTATGCTTTGGTTTGTGAAGCATTTAACGGATAAAGAGCCAGTCGTTCCTATTAGGACATAACAATCAAAGAAGAAAAGCATTACTGCATCTTATCACTTCAAAGTTCTTAGCATAGTGGAGGTATAGCTCTGGGATTTCTGATAAAGTTCTGTGTTTTTGTAGCATATGGTCTTTGCCATCAAGACTCTGATCGCATACCTGATCCCCGACCTTCCCAAGGACCTGCGAGACAGAATGCGCAGGGAGAAATACCTGATCCAGGAGATGATGTATGAGGCTGAGTTGGAGAGACTGCAAAAGGAAAAAAACGAGAAGAAGAAGAAAGACAGGGTCCACCATAAGGAATGGCCCTGAACACACCAACAGGTACATGTAGAGAGATTTTCTTCAGCTCTATTAAGGCTGTATATCAAAAATGGCTACCATGATGTCATTTATTTGTTTGTGAAGACCAGCGTTGGGGTTGTTATTTAGGAAAAGTATTGCTTTATTACTTTTATTAAATGTAAGTATGTTACTGAATTACTCGCCAGAAAGAGTAAAATTTTTTTACACTACTCGTTACATTACTTTCCAGTTACTCTGTAAAATGACCTGAAACACAGTGTCATGTAATTACTATTTAACAAACTTGAGGCTACAGTCCCACACATCAGCCCAAATCCCTATCCTAATGAGGACAGGCCTACAATCTTTCTTTTAGTAGTTGCATATGAACACAAAGCAAAGAAACCTCAAAGGGGCTGCTGCAGTGATTCTGCTTAAGTGGCATGAACAGGTGGAAACAGAGGCTTCAAGTCTGATGACTCATCATTTAACTAAGTGAAGATCAAGCCTATTAAAGATCAGCGTTTGGTTGCTGGGTTGGGGTCGGCATATACTCTGGGTTTTTGGCTAGCTTTGCCTTAGCATGCTGTCTGTGCAGACATGTGCAAAAAATAAAGTTGCTTTATCAGTAAAATGTGGCTTGTGGGCTTGTGTTAATTTTGTAAAATTAAAATAAAAGTGATGCACATAACTCCTCAAAGCTGATGCCGCTCCACCATTTTACTCCACCCAAATTCAGTTGATTGTAGTGCAAGTACACAAGACAAAAAAAGTGTTCGATGTGGGCTGTTTTTTTTCATTTCTGCTGCTGATAACTGAAGAACCTTTGTAACAGACGTAAAGAGATAATTGTAACTGCAATATAATTGCTGAATTTAGTATCATATTAACATATTACATTACAGTATTATGGACACATGTAATGTGATGAATCATATTACTTTGCATGTGTTGTATTAGTTACTGGTGTAATGTTTACTTTGTAATGCGTTACACCAGTACACTGGTGAAGACCCATGTTGATGGTTTAAAGTTATTAATTTGACCACTGCTGTTCTTTTAGCCGGTATTCAGTGCCTAAAATTAGAATACCATAAAGTGGATGGGCGACATATGCAGACATAAGTGTCTGCTAAGTCACACAGAGAGGTTTGATTTGTAGTGGCATTTATCGCTTTACTCACCACGTTCTCATCCCAACGCATAACATACCGGCGCATGTGACAGATCGTCGGTATGTTACGCATTCTGAGGCATGAGAGCCGAAAGGAATGAATCTATACATGTAAATGTGTTTTATGTTCTGATCATGAATCACTCTGGAAAACACTACGTGATAGGTTTAAGCTTATGGTTAAGGTTCTGGTTCAGGCTGGAAGCGAGGGCTGGAGCCTCTGCTCGAAGCGTGTGTTCCCACCACGAGCGGCATTCTGTTGGGTTCAATTGAGAATCTGGAGCATCTCATAAGGACGCAGAAGGGTACCTCTCGCGTCACTATGAGACTCCTCGGGCTGTGAGAAATTGTCAGTATGTTGCGCGTTGGGAATGAGAATGTTCTGGCTTTACTACCTTTTAAAGATTTTTACCGCTAAGTTAAAAGTCCGAGTTATTAAATACTTAGCGGTGTGACTCAGCTATAGAGACCAAAAGCCTTTTTTGTATAAGGCTGTAAGCATCCCTGTTTCCGCTATGATGTTTTACCAAGGGGGTCTTTGGAGACAGTCTTGAGGAAATGCAGTATTTGGCATTAATGCATTAGCTTCCGTTTTCAGCTCTGGTAGTTGCCATTTACTCACAACTAGCATCTTCTTATGGGGACTACAAATTTCAGTCCACCAGAACAGCTGTTGCAGTCTTGTATTTACTCTAGCTAACTAGCAAATTGTGCTAACGTTTAGTTCTGACTGAAAATGTGAACTGATTGAAAGCCTGGTTTATGTTTTTTATCTATATCCAGTCTATCCACAGAAATTCAAAAGCCCATCTAATATCGACTTAATAAATGTACAGTTGTATGACCAGGAAATGAAAGTTCTTGTGTTTAATAAGTGTTATAGTCACTTTTAGTTGGCATTTTCTGTTACTGGACTAAAACCCAGACATTTAAATTCATTACAGAGTAAAGTTACTAAGCTACAGTTCAAGTTATTGCTCAAAAGATGACATTAAAAGCAGTTTTCTGCTGCCATGGATGAATGCCGTGTATATTCAGTACAAAGTGTATTCAAACTGCGATCCAAAAAAATGTAAATAAAGCTGTTTGTTTGAAATGTTTCTCGGTGTTTGCAAGCTTTACACGAGTGTCTCTTATTTCCAGGTAGTCAGCAGGTCTTTGGTTTTCACAGCACAGCAGAGGGAGAGTGCCGGGTTTCCTGCATGTACTGGACTCTCATCCCTTCCTCCTGCTATGTCAGACCAGCCCCTCCTGTTGGACAGTTTCTGAACTGCATCTAGCTCACCGTAACAGTGACTTTGGAGCCCATGTCTGCAAAACTAAGAGAAGTGCTCTGGAACATTTGGCAGTGGGATTTGCTACTTTTTCCCCTCCAGTTTGGACTCTCAGCAGGGTACATCTTCAGATCCTGAATGTAGATTTTAAGCAAGATGAAACTTTTCCACATTTTCTGTTTTAGATGAGAGGACCTACTCTCCTGAGCTTACTAGGTAACAAACCCTGTTTACATTTCTTCTTGCTAAGGGAGTTCACATTTTGCTTTACTGTAAATAAATGTATTTAAATGAATGTCAGGCTTATATGCTCTGCTATAGTGTAGTGCAAGAAAAATTAAGTAATGTAAAGACCTACTCTATCAAGACTATGGCGCTGTCCACAGTTTGCCTATATTGGAAATGCTTTCCACTTGAATTTAGATTGATAACTGCAGTAATAAATATTATTTATTGTAAAGACATTTGACTTTCCCTTTCTTGATTATATCTTGAGTCAGTAGATGTTTTTTATTTAGACATTATTGTCATTAACACTGAAAAAAAAACGTCATTGGTAAGTTTAATGCATGGTTTAAAAGTACAGGGAGACAACTGTAAAAATTGAATATGGAAAATTCTTTCACTGCATCCAGCTTTTTTTTTTTAACGTATTTTTACTTTTTTTTCATAGCAGGTGAGTGAAAAAGGGGTATTTATTTAATTGAGTTCCTACTTCAAGGAAACAGACTCATATATATTTCTAGTTAATTAATTCCACAGTAAAATCACAGAGGCAAAAATGTCAACTTTCTTTAGAGGTGCAAACCAATACGAACCAATGGGATAAAAACAGTCAGCAATAATCAAATGGATAATAACTTTATTAATGAGTATTTACTCTCATACTTCTTCTACAATTGGTTCATTATTTTCTTAAAATATATTTCCCAATGAAAAGGTTAAAATAAAAGTGAACATGGTAAAGTAACTATTTTCTGCTACTTTTATTACCCCGCATTTGAGAGGAAGATATCAGACTTCAAGTTACTTTTTTATTTTAACAGGAAGTAGAACTCTTGAAATTAAGAGTCTCTTTTCGAGAGTGCTCTGAGCCAAGACAAACAACATGAGGTTCACAACTCTGATTTTGACCCAGGGCTCTCTTCCCATGTGGAAAAGCACTCACCACTGGGTCACATTAACGAACTGAGGTCGAAGTCATCACTGAGAGCCACTTCTGGCTGCTCCCCTGCCATACGGGGTCACCACCACAGGTAGCTCCACATGTTTGTTTTGACAGTTTCACACTTCCTGATGCATCACCAAAGGGGATTATTGTCCCTGGCTAGAAATGAAGTAACATTTCACTTTCCAGGCAAGTGTAAAACCAGTACTTTTCTACTAACAGTACACAATCAAAAAATGTAATTTTTGGTTTTATTTGAATTGTTCTCCTGAGTCTTGGTAACCAGGGAACGAAGAAAATAATCATTCTAACATGTTTTGCTAAAAGTGAAACCAATGGCTGTAACGTTTTTGATTGGTTACTCTTTACAAAACTGTCACTGACTTTTCCAAAGTCTGCCATCTCAACCAGATATCGTTAAAATGGTGCCAGATCCAAGTAAATTTAACACAGAGTCTTCCTTTTTATTCATTGTTTTCTTGTATTAAGAAGAGAAACTTTATCTGTAATGGACTCTGTTTTGTAGGGTTGTATTGCTGTTTTTTAACATCACTTTCACTGCTCAAATCTTTCGTGACACCACCAGGTATTGAGTTCAGAGGTGTGAATTGTTGTGCATTTGAAATACTCTAATCCTGAGTAACGCCAGCATTTATCATCCCACACCAACAGAGGGAGTCAGAGCCTTAATTTGCAGTTCACATTTTGTTAACTGGCCAACCTCTTGCAATATTAATAATACCCCGATGAAGACAGAGCCATAGCTCAAAGCAAATTAATGAATTCCTACAAATTCCACGACAGCCTCTAGATTTGCACTCTTTTGTAGATCATACACAAAAATGAAGGAATCATTGCTATCATCAATAAGATGTTTTCCTAAGCCCAAACACATCTGTTTGTCAATGGTCTGTCACTATCTGGTCATTTTGAACATGCAAATAATCATAGATTAAAGAGCAGAGGATTGTCCTCCAGCATGGATTACTTTGGTGTGGTGGCCTTTGCGCAAGCTGCAATTTGATTATTAAAAGCAGGGGACAGAGGAGGCAAACTGTTTTGTTTCCTATTAAGGGGACTTTTCTCCCCTGTAAGAGGATTACCCCTGACACACGCTCAGGAGTTACATAAGGCCGTCAGAGGATAACATCTGACATTTCCTCATATCCTGTATTTTGGCAGTTCGGCACTCTGTGAAATCACTATAGTTGAAAGGTACGCATGCAGTGAAAAAGTAACAAGGCATATGTGGAAATTAGAATGAATCGCAGGGCAGAAAGAGCTAACCTCAGCATTTTCTCCTCTCACTGACAACATTTAAAAGAATCTCTGTGGTTTTCAGGTTATGTTGTTATAAAGCTCTGTATTCTCTGGATCTCAAATGGATCAAATGACTAAGTCTAACATGAAAGGTACTGCTTATTGTTTAGTGAAACCACAGAAAGTTGGTTGAAACCCTAAAGTTCCATTCACTCCTGTTCATTTAAGTGCCATTTTTAAATGCAGAATGCTGCTGTTTTGCTGGTTTTTTTTAGCCTGAGAGGAGGTCTCTGTGGCAAAACAGCCAGATTTTTGTCTGCAAAGGCAGTGGAGGAGACCAAAACAAAGATAAAAGGAGAGTTCACTCACTGGGCCCACGTCCTCATTTGAGGTTTGACAGCGTTTTAGTAGATAGAGGTGAATGGCTTAAACATGAATTGGCGACGGCCTTGAAGGGGGCTGGCAGTGGCTCCCGGACCCCATCTCCAAAAAGTATTCTACTTACTTGCAAGCAGACAGAAACATAAATGCTTGTCAATACTGTGATTGTTGTGTGTGATGAATTTAATTGTTGGTAACGTGAAGGTCTTAGTCTCCTCATAGCTGCTTTAACAAGAGTCACTGGGCTGTATTATTAGTCAAGGTAGCTTGGCTGATAAAAAAAAAAAAATACAGAACATTGCAAACTTTCTTTAAGCATCTCACAGAGAGCTGACTTCAGACATTAAATGCTAGGAGTTGTATTCCCCCTAGCATTAAAGTAAATCAACAATTAGGAAAGCCAGACTTTGAAATTAATGCATTCATTATTGTGGCATCATGCCAGCTTCTGTGAGTAGCTGCATCAGCACCTAAACTTTTGTGGATAATTTTATTTTACTGCTGGCTCTAATTTGGTGGACTTGCACAGTGATTTACATACAAATTTAGAGGAAGAGGAAAAGACAGTCATTTGTTATAATGGCTAGTCAGTTCCCTGTTCCATTTAAGCACTGTGGTGTGTAACCACAACCGGTGGGCAGCCTGCTGAAACATTGCTACATCTAGTTCACAGCCCCCCTGCTACCTCCTCCACTACACACCCTGGTCTCCACATATCCTCACTGCTTCAGCGATTTTGACTTCTTCCCCCCCAAAATGAATTCTCTCTCTCTCTCTCTCTCTCTCTCTCTCTCTCTCTCTCTCACACACACACACACACACATACACACACACCCAAGGTTCTGAGGACCTGCAGCTAGCCAGGAGTCTGTGATCCTAAGTCGTCACATTTACAACCCGAGTCAGCATGAAGCCATTGCTGTGTGGTGGAAAATATCTTGCCTGGATCTTGTACCAAAGTTGACACCATAAGTATCAGGCGGTTGCCTTCACATCACATATGATGCAAACATTTGATTATCTGCAGAGATCCCGAAGGAACAGCTGCACGTTGAGGATGGCCTTCTTTGATTTCTTAAGTGCATTTAATACAATTCAGCTGCTGCTGCGGAGAGAGAGAGAAGCAACAGGAAATGTCAAGGAACATGCCCACCATCCCATGGATCATTGACTACCAGACAGACAGGCTGGCTATGTGTTGTAGAGGGAACTGTGCTTACTCCATTCCTGTTCACCTGGTTGAATTACTGAGTGATGGACAGGAGGACGAGTGCAGGGCACTAGTAGAGGATTTTGTGTAGTGGTCTGGAAGAAATCAACTTCAGAAGGAAAAGGATGATGTCTACACGGTCCATGTCTGGGTTCTGTTTCTTAAGTAAACTGAGATGCTTCAGTGTCTGCAGTGATGGAGATTTTCTATCAGTAGTGCTTGTGAGTAAAGTGTGCTTTGCTGTGGTCTGCCAGGGGGAGCAGCATTGGACGTAGTGACACTAAAGACTAAAGACTGAAATTCAATATTTTTGATTCTTGGTAGAGAGGTACCTGAACTGTTATCCCTCATGGATCGTCCTGACCACCCTGTGCACCATTTACAGGCGAGAACACCTAATTAATTAATTAATAATGAGAAAGTATTATATAAAATATGTAATACATTAGTATTATTAATAATAAATATTTTTTAAATCTTTTATAAAACTTTAGAAAAGTTCATTTATACAGCTAATTGTTGTTGTTGTTACAAAATAATTTCTGAAATATGGGATAAATAACATATTTCTTATTCTTCTTATTATGAAACTTGCGGGATGAAATCAAATGCACATACAAAATAAAGCTCACAGCTTCATCATGGCTTCAGGTACAGATTCCTTTACAAATTCTTTCTCATGTGTAATATTTGCATCGATCAGTGGCTTAAGCAGAAGGCCAGGTGGCTGGCAGCACATGTTTTCTCCCCCTCATAATGTAGACAAATCTCGCCGTGTGCCAGAAACCCGCCTTCTTTAAATGTCAAGGCTCCAGCTGCTTACTCTGTACACAGTTAACGAGCACCTCTTGGAAGCTGCCTGGCAGACTGTTTGCACACACTCAAGCCTTAGACAGCAAGTCCCTGAAGTGACATCCCAGATCATCACAGCAAATACCAGGAAACCAAAAAAAAGAAAAGGTAACTGAACACTCCTCACTCCTGCTGCTTTGCGGTGTGGTTGCCACAGCGACACAGCTGACATGTCCATCTCTATTTTACTCCATCTACTATTCTTCACGCTGTTTCTCCTCCACACACAAACTCACCTTCTCATATTCTTGGAGTCTACTACTGACTACATAGTAAAACACTGAAAGTAGAGCTTTTATTTCTCTTTGAAAACACGGACACATGTCCGAGGCATTTCAGTCAACCATCTTCCTTTTGGTTTGGGCCATGCTGGTAACAGTGCAAAATCAGTGTGAATGTCACTTCAGTTTCAACTAACAGCAGCATTTCAGACAAGCTGGAGACAGGAAATAGAAGACTGACTGAGACTATTGTAAAGTGAAGTGCAGTATCTCAAGCAGGAGGACATTAGAGCACGAATAACAATTTCACAATCTCTCACAGAAAGAAAATGCTTAATTTTTGATATGAAGTAGAGATGATGCATTGAGTATTTATTCTTTAGTCACCTTTCTTACTCAAATATGTTGGTAGACCTCTCTGCACTGAATCATACCTGTTATTAATCTCTGTCTCTCTTCCACAGCATGTCTTTTATCATGTCTTCCTTCTCTGACCCCAACCGGTCGCAGCAGATGGCCCCGCCCCTCCCTGAGCCTGATTCTGCTGGAGGCTTCTTCCTGTTAAAAGGGAGTTTTTCCTTCCCACTGTCACCAAAGTGCTTGCTCATTAGGGGGTCATATTGTTGGGTTTTTCTCTGTATGTATTATTGTAGGGTCTACCTTACAATATAAAGCACTTTGAGGTGACTATTGTTGTGATTTGGTGCTATATAAATAAAATTGAATTGAATTGAATAGAAAAACAGTTTTTAACCACTGAGTCAATTTACTCGTCGAACTTAAAGCCAGAGTCAAATATTACACAAAAGGGCTTCAAATGGGTGGAGAGAGGCTTTGAAGGCTTCACAAAAATTGTTAGCAGTGAAGGAATTAATATAACACGATCAGTTGAAAGGTGGGTCGTTACAGGAAAGACATAGCAGCGCTTGAAAAATGAAAACTATCAAAAATGAACTGTTCATGCCCACTGACATTGACTGTAGTTCAAAACTGACAAATGTGAAATGCTGATGTAAACTGAAGACACCTTTGTTTTCTCAGCTTGTTTTCTCGCCTGACTGAGACGGCTGAATGCTTCCTGGCTTTTTGGATTGTTGTCTCTGGGGTTAGCCCAGGGCCCTTTAGGTGTACTAATGATTAGAGAGCGAAGAGGGCAGTGAGGAGGATGGGAGTTCATAAGAGTCAGGCAAGTTTGGTGTGACAGCTAAAGTTTGGCTGAAACTGGCTCACGCAACAGACAAAATTCCCAAATAAAACAGAAAATTCACTAAAGAATGAGCAGAAAAAGAAAAGAATGAAGGCGTTGCTATCAAAGTCAAAGTCCAGACCTTAAACCTGATTGAAATTCTTTAGCAAGATCTTGACAAAACTGTACATACCCTTAATTAACTGAAAGTCATAAAGAACAGTGTGCTGACATTCCTCAAGTTATTGCTGCTGAAGGTGGTTCTATAAGATACTGAGTGAATGAGCTTCCCCGGCCTCAACAGAGTGCTGTGAAAACTTTCACATGACTGTAGGAATGGGACAAATGTGAAATGGCCTTACCAATGTGCCTGTTAGAAACAATTCAACAAGCACTGGATCATTTTCAGGTGAGCAAGCAGTTTCCCATTTTCCACATTAAAGCGCTCTTACTCTTTCACTGCCATGTGAAAGAAAGAGAAAAACAGGACTACCCTTTTCAAAAATAGTGTAAGATCACATCACTGATGTGAGAAGCTGTTTGTGACTCAGCAGGTGTTAAAATTATCTGGATGGAAAATAAGTTATTTTCCAATGATGATATTTTAAATAACATCATTGTAGTAATAAAATCAATAACTCTGTTGAAAATGAAGATATGTGACTGAGAGGGAAAAAACACTGAACGCAGCAATCATTATCTAAAACATGACAATACAGCTGCAGAGCTATTGTCACAGGTAAGAGAGCTCAAACACATGACACAACTGAGAGGCTTAATGAAAAAAATGTAGATTATTTCACAATACCAGGAGTTCACTAAAAGCAGAATCTCAGGTCAGTAAGTCATGTCTGTGATTGTTAGAAGAGTCTTTCCTGTTATTTCTTTGCTTTCTGTCTTCCTTTCTTAAAAATGGGTCAGCTCCTACACTCCAGATTTCCAGACAGGGTTTCTTTTCCAGAAAACACATGAGAGACAGAGTCAGGTAAGAACATCCAGCAGGCACAGCTAATGGGAAGAGGAGGTGGAGACAAGCAGGCAAGTCCATCAAAAAGTAGAACTGAAAACAGCAAAAGCGACGCATGAGTAATGTTCTGGTGAAAGCCTGACTGAAATGGTACCACTGAATGGTAAACAGGTGCACCTGCCTGGGATGCAAACTGATGGGAGAGAGAAAAGGAGATCAAAAGAGGAGGAAAGGGAGACTGAAAGCAGGTCTGCAATGGAGACCATGATAATTGCCTTGATATAAAAATATTTATTATCATTTTCCTGCTAAATGTCGAGATCTGGGCACAGGTAGGGCTCCTAGTCAAAGTACAACAGTTGTGATGGTCCCAGACTCCACTAGGACACTCCACAGTTTCCAAACTCTCTCAAATCCAAACAAAGACTGCTCACCACTCTCCCGTCCCCAGGCAGACCTGAGCACAGGGAAACAGCTCTTTCACAGGTAAGTGGAAACATTAACTTAAGGCTTGGAGCCTGGCTGCACTAACTGATGCAAGACAATGATCCAGTGAGGACTGAACAGGACATCAGGAACAGGTCTGTGATTAAACCAGGTGTTTGGAGGCAAAAGGAGAGTCCTGCTTTTGCTAAACACACATCTACATACAAATGAGTTGGAGAGAGAGAACGTCACAAGAGGAGAGAAGGACTGTGACAAAAAATGCTTTAACTTTGACTTTGGTCAGGTGAAATAAGACACTTTTACATATAAATATTATGATTAAGCCCAGGTCTGTCTCTTTATATTGTGATTGGTTGGCAGCCAGAACCGAAGAGATGGGCAAATAGGGACAGAGACTGAGAAAACTAAAGCAAGTACAAGTACAGCAGAACTTATAGTATACAGACCGAGGAAGCATCCCAGAGAAGTTTCTGATACTAAAAAAAATGTAGTTAATTTTTAAAAATCCTTTAAAAGTTCTTCAAGCTGAGAACATCTCATTTATTTTACTCTTGTGAAGCCATTTGGCTGTGATAGTCTTTAGTAACAGTAACTCGCACATCTGCAGTGTGCACCACTGGACAGATAATGAGGATTAGTAAAATGCCTTAGCAGATCACATCTTCTCCAGACACCGACCCTACATTCAGACTGAACTATTTGATCAAACAATTTTAAGGGCAAAGCAGCCAGTGTTTTTCTCACAGAGGAAATTACTTTGTAGATGAGACTCTCTTCTTGCCTTCTTCCCACAGAATCTGGGTCAGCTTCATCTGCTGTATCAGTGGCCCCTCGATTGAGTCTCTACAGTCTCTTACTGTCTCATCGCATGCTGCACCTCAAACTGGCTGTCTTAGAACGAGTAATTGCCTTTTGAAGGGCAATGTACTAGCCCAGGAGAATATGTGAGCCAAGTTGAAACCTCAGATTGCACATACAGATGTAATATAACAGACATTTAAGCGGACAACAACAGCAAAAGAGGAGCAGCTACCACCCAAAGTGTTTGGCTTTATGGAGGTGGCAGAGAGCACTTTCTGTAGCATAAAATACAACCCATACAGTAGGTCTCAATGGCATCAGATACAAAAACAAATTCTTATTAAATACTTTAAACAGGTATTGTCACTAGGTTTGACATCTCTTTCTCAAGATAGACAGCTATTACCATATAAAATAAAATTACGTATTCCACACAATCAAAAATTAAGAAAAACAACGTTAAAAAAAAGCAGGTTGTACATTTGCAATAGCCAGATCAAAGGAAGAGCCACTGGCATATAAAACTGTGTCATCTGCATAAAAATATATAAAACAGTTTTGAAGGCTTTGCTTCAGGCTTGTGCATGTTGACATAAAAGAAACCATTTGTATGTCATTTGATTTTTTGGGGGGAGATTCAGTTGAACAGCATCTACTCAAATCAGAGACATTATCAAAGTCAAAGTCAAAGTTAGCCTTATTGTCAAAGACCATATTTACAATCACACACAGGAATTTGAAACTGCAATGCTCCCATGGCCCTCAGTGTACACTAAAACAATATAAAGATAAAAATAAAATGGGAGCCTTATGTGCAACACAATACTATACAATCTTATTTAAACAGCAGTGTCCAACACAATTATAGTGATTGTGGGCAAGTTCGTGTGCGGGTGGGGTGGGGCAGTCAGTGAAAAGGCAATGGTGGCAGGTCAGAGTTTTGTATGTTTCACAGGGAAGAAGTGAACGCAGGTCTGCAGTTCGTGTGTGAGAGCAGGGAGTGAATTCAGCATCCTGACAGCCTGATGGTCGAAGCTGTCTCTCAGTCTGCTGGTTCTGGCCAAGAGGCTCTTCAGTCTCCTTCCTGAGCAAACTGAAGAAGCTGTTAGACGGATGAGTGGAGTCACCTGTAATGCAGAGGGCTTTCTGGATGAGGTGGGTGCAGTAGATATACTGGAGAGAGGAAAGAGAGGTACCTACAATCCTGTCCGCTGCTCTTACTACCCATTGTAACTATGGCAAGAGACATACCACACAGTGATGCAGCTGGTGTGGATACTCTCAACGGTGCTCATAGTTGGGGTTGAGGCTCTTGCTCTTCCCAGTTTGTGGAGAAAGTAGAGTCACTGTTGGGCTTTACTGACCAGCAATGATGTGTTTTTTGACTAGGAGAGATCTTCTCAGATAAGATAAGATAAGATAAGATAGAACTTTATTAATCCCTCGGGTGGGTTCCTCTGGGAAATTCGATTTCCAAAAAAGCACAACCGACAGAAGTTACAGAGTTACAGAATATTATATATATATATATATACACACACACACACACATACACACACATATATAAATACAGAGACAAATATAAATAAAATATACAAAGGGGATAAATAGAATAAATAGGAATAAAAATAAAAATAAAAATACAAGTGAATTGCACATGTGTGCACAGATGTGCACACCCAGGAACTTGGTGCTGCGTACCTTCTCCATAGCAGCACCATTGACAGTGCAACATGTTCAAGATCTATTAAAAAAACCATTAGAATGTATCAGTAAAATTAATTGGTTACATTTTAATGGAAATAAAATTTACTTGATTAGTAAATGTTCAGTTTATATTGGCCATATTTTTCTTAATGATTAACTATTTGAATATATAAGCCCTTGATTTTCTATATTTCATTTGTATTTTACTCACATTTATTGCTTCATATTCATGAGGATCAAGAATCATTTACTTGTGTTATACATTTTCTGTGTCACATTTTCAGTGTGTGTGATTTCCAGTGACAATGCACAGTTAGAATTGCTGTAACTTCACAGTTGAGCAACACTTAGTACTTTTATTAATATATGACTAAATATTGGCTGCTTATATGAAACATATTCATAAAGCAGAGAGTGTATAGAGCACTTAAAGCATCCTATACAACAAATGATGTCGGAGTAAATGTGCAGTCATATTCATTTTGTTCCCACTAGTGCTGTCAGTGTTAATCTGAAATGACGTTAACGCCACAACACGGCAAATCTCCGTTAACGAGTTACCGCGGATCGCCCCGTGCGTGGGGCTGGACTGTGTCAACACCTTAACGAGCAAACTACACAGTAGTTCCCACCCATGTAATTGAGCATTGCGTGGCACATCCGACATACTGTTTTACTTTTGCGCATGACACGCTTACCCTCAGGGTCATACTTCACATGAAGACCAAAATAGTTCCACAGGCCAGATATGAGGGTGGGGGAGGTTCAATTTGCCATGTTGCAACGAGCTAAGCTTCTGTCTTGCTAGCTTGCGCTGCGCTCAGTGGATCTGCGCTCGACAGTGCAGCCTAGGCGGAGTAGTCAAACGCAGATCCACTGAGCTCTCAACACAGACAGCATTGTCAGAAGAAAAGTTGATAAAATAAATTAAAAATTTTGTATTGTTCATATGCGTACCGAACCGAAAGCACTTTATCGAATGGTTCAATATCGGTGCAACCCTTAATAAATATATATATATATATATATATATATATATATAAGATTTTCCCAGAACATTGAAATAAGACATGAAATTGATGCTGCACAAAAACTGTTATTCTTGGGCTTTAGCGCACATAGCGGTAAAATTTACATTTTCATTTTAATGAAATATTTTAATGCTTAGTGTGCTCTCATTGCTTTATTTTCATGCACATTAGAAACCTCAACAGGCCTGCCTGAAGTCCAGACCAAAAACATTTGGAGTATAGTGAAACTAAAAATACAACACAGAAGCCCACAGCTGGACTGTTAAGCAGCTGGAATCCTGTATGAGACAGGAAAGGGACAACATTCTTCTCCCAAACAGTCCAGCAAATGATGTCATCAGTCCCAATTTGTGTATTGAAGTTAAAAGAAGAAGGGATGTTACATGGCCAATTTTTTTGAGACGTGTTACTATCATTAACTTTAAAGTGAGCAAATATTTTACGTTTATATTTCTTTATATTAGAATGGTGCAAACATTTGACATAACTGTGTTATCTATTGCCCCTGTAAGCAAGCATTAAAAGACATCCATGCACCTTTTACCCCCACTCTTGCTAATGTATATGTTGCACTGCCATTGTCATTAATTCTGATGGAAACTTTGGTGACTGTCATGTAATGCACATGAATTATTGATGGCTCTTTTTTGTTCTGTGACATTTAATTCTACCCTTTCCATTTGCTTCTCCTGCCCATTTCCCCATGTCCTTGTTTCTCTCTTTGTATCCCATTTGTCTGTGTTAGCTGCTTTATAGACACGTCCAGTTTTGTTTTAGTAGTAATGTGTGTCTGTGTGTGGGGGGAGCTGCTTTGCCTCCTTCCTTGTGATTGTGTGCCTTGCCCTCATAGTCCTTTGTCAGTTGTCAGTGTGCGTTTGCTGTCCGCCTGTCATGTGACGGCCCAGTATCCCTCTTGTCTCCATGTTAATCCCTCTGAGTTTATGCTTTCTTTTCTGGTCCTAGTTGTTAGCTGGGCTTTCTGTTAGACTCTGGGCTTGTTGACTATCCAGCTCAATCTGTTTTGTTAAAGTGACCTTTTTACATCCACCAGCCTGTTGTCTTCAAGTCTGCCTTTGAATTTTACCCTAACACACAGGATAACTTTTCCTAGCATTTCTATGTGGGAGAATGCTTTTGCAAGTGCTAAGGACAAACACATCCAGAACATAAAAGTCATATTCTCACACAATCTATTTGCTATATGATATAGTAGATGTTTGCACCATCATTTAGGGTGCATGTGTACTCAATCAAGTATGACAGGTCCCTCATTTAAACTACTCTCTGAAAGTCAGGTTTCAGTGTCTGAGGGACATTAACAGCAGTACATAGAGCAGCTTGAGTAGATGATGATGTGTAAGATGAATCACTGAAGGCCAGGGAAATTTTAATACATGGTATTAAGACACTATTTATATCCCTCTGTTTGATGTCTTATGTCAGGGAAATGACACAACCTGATCCTTTCAGTGGTTTTAAATCCGGAGCTGCGGTTTTGCATGATGAATAAATTTTAATTTGTGCATTTATTCATTCTCACCTGGTGTTTAAAACCACAGTTCAGGTTTGGATACTCAGTCCTTGAAGTTTGAGTGCTGCAAATGGAGACCATTAATGATACCTGACGGCTACGATCTACAACAGTTACTTGAAATGCAAAATTTGCACATTTGAAAATCCTTTGGCAGTTAATAAGTGTAAAAAAAAATAATAATTGCACCTCATTTCTGCAATTAAGTCCTGTGCTGTTATGTCTTTTTTTTCAGATGAGGTACTCTTACTGGTTTTATCTATAAAATAGGAATGTGTTTCTTACTGGTGTTTCAGTGAAACTTCAAGGCATTTGACATTTCTGTCCAACCTGGAGACACTTGCTTATTGAGTTGCTTTCAGCATAGGAGTGTGCAATACCAGTCAACTCTGGTCAACAAATGACTGGCTCATAGCCAGCATGATCCTCCAACATTATACGGAAATACAAAAATCCTTTTGACTATAATGTTAAGTACAAGTATTTCATTGAGCAAACGCTATGCTGTCTTCACCAGCATATGAATTTGATGACATCACATTCTTAATCTATAGGTTTAATATGATGTTGACCCACACTTTGCAGCCATAATCACTTCAGCTCCTCTAGGAAGGCTTTCCACAAGATAGTAGGCATGTAGGAGAAGAGCATTTGTCAGGTCAAACACTGATGTTGGATGAAAAGGCCTGGCTCACAGTCTCTGCACTAATTCATCCCAAAGGTGTTCTGTTGGGTTGCGGTCAGGAACCTGCAGCCCAGTCTCGTTCTTCCACACCTAATTTGCTTTATGGATCTTGCTTTGTGCAGTCATGCATAGTCTTGTTGGAACAGGAAGGGGCCATTCCCAAATTGTTCCCACAAAGTCAGTTCACCAGAACTAAGGGGCTAAGCCCAGCTCCTGAAAAACAACCCCACATCATAATCTCCCCTTCACCAGACTTTAAACTTGGCACAGTGCAGTCAGACAAGTATCGTTCCCCTGGAAACCACCAAACTCAGACTCGTCCATCGAATTGCTAAATGGAGAAACACGATTCGTCACTTCAGCAATCACATTGCCACTGCTCTAGAGTCCAGTGGCGGTGTGCTTCACACCACTGCATCCGATGCTTTGCATTGCACTTGATGATGTAAGGCTTGGATGCATGGAAACCGAGTCCCGCTAATCTGAAGTCCACAAGTTTGGAGATCTGTTGTGATTGACTCCAGAAAGTCGGCAACCTTTCTTTGATTTGACATGGCTTCATGGCTGAGTTGCTGTTGTGCAACCAGTAGAGTCAGCTCTATTGGTTGCACAACAGCTCTACTCTCTCTCTGTTGATATAAGTCAATATAGCTCACCCAACAGTCTCTTTTTTTTCTGTCATAGATAAGACACCTTATTTCATTACACTTTGGTCCTGATCTTCACAATGCACAGCACATATAATGCTTATAATAAATCGAAGCAGCAGTATTGAAAACTTTATCCTCTGTAATTACAAGGCCCATGATTTCTTCAGTGTGTCCTGAGTGTCCGCATGCCTGAAACATCTCACCTACCTACAAGGTAACTAGGAGGCATCTTAGTCAGATGCCTGGAAAATGTGTGCAAACCACAGTCCCCAACCCAAATGCACAGGGACCCAATCATCTGGCCCACTTGGGGAAACTCACAGGTACGGCTCTGAGCCTGTGGGATACAATCATACTCAGCATTCCAAATTGGAAAAAAAATCCAGCCCCACTCCAGGTAACTGTTTCTAGAGACTGTTTCAAGTGTTTAACAGTTGCAGATATGCAAACTCTTCACCACCACCATCTAAGGTGGTTAATTATGGAGGAGATATATTAAATATGCAGTATAACAGCACCGAAGTATATAAGTTGGTCTCTCAGTAACAACTTGCATTACATTCAGGAGTTGCTGAAGTTGCTTCCCTTTTTTTGGCTGATGCTCACTACACTACATACCTGCAGACACAAGAAACACATGGTCATGTGATTACAGCTCATAAAATCACGACTGTCATAAATAACCACATTACTGATAACAACACAATCTCTGTAACATCCCGTAAACCTTTTAGAAAAATACATTTTTAGGCATTCCTACTTGGACTTACGACAGTGGTCTGATAAGGTACTGCTTCTAAGTCATACAAAAAACAAAATGCAATGCTAAACAAACCTGCCTGCCTTCAGCCTATCTTAACCAAGAGTCTTCCCATATTTCCTGATTCAGTAAATTCAGTAAAAGGACTAGATGTTATAGTCCCTGATATTGCATTGCTTTAAATGGAGAAAATTTTGAGGGATGGCTATTATGAGGAAAGGCAGCCCAGAAACTTTACCAGCAGCACACGTCGTTGTGTGCCTCATCTATTTACCCAAGCTAATCTGCCATTTTTGGGAATTAGAGATCTGATCTAGATTATTATTTTAAGATTTGGGACACATCGTCAGTAGTGGACCTTGGATTCAACGGGTGTTTCGGCCATTATTACTAAACACCCTCATCCAAGGAGGCCCTGCCAGGGTTGATCAGGCCCCAGAGTCACTGGTTTATGTTAAATTGTTATTTCTCTTCTTCTGTTTGGTTTGCTACAGTTTATTTTCTCCTATCTATTCACTTCAACTGAGAAATAATACTTAGCTCTTTTGCATTCATGGAGCCTCACTTCTTCAAAGGGATAGAACAGGTGATAGAGAGAAGTAAGACTAAAGGGACAAGATAGGAGAGAACAGAGAGGAGAGCCAGAAGGGGGGGGCCGGATCTGGCTTCCCACACCTCCCCCCCGGATCGGGCTGTACGCTCTACCTCCCCACTGCCTCCCAGAAAAGGGAAGAAGAGCAGAGGGGAGAAGAGCAGAACATTTTCTTTTCTTGGGGCGATCGTGGCTCAAGAGTTGGGAGTTCGCCAACCTTGGAAGGTTGCCGGTTCGAGCCCCGGCTTGGACAGTCTCGGTCGTTGTGTCCTTGGGCAAGACACTTCACCCGTTGCCTACTGGTGGTGGTCAGAGGGCCCGGTGGCGCCAGTGTCCGGCAGCCTCGCCTCTGTCAGTGCGCCCCAGGGTGGCTGTGGCTACAATGTAGCTTGCCATCACCAGTGTGTGAATGTGTGTGTGAATGGGTGGATGACTGGATATGTAAAGCGCTTTGGGGTCCTTAGGGACTAGTAAAGCGCTATATAAATACAGGCCATTTACCATTTACCATTTTCTCTCGCGGTTAGCTGACTGCCTTAGCTGCCCAAGTGATGTCAGCCCTTTTTAACCATAGCCAGCGACTGGTCCTCTCAGCAGTTTTAGTTTATAGATTAGCTAGATTAGATTGAAACATAGATTCTGCATTCTACATATTTTCCAAAATGATTAAAAACCCTTTTATAAGACACGTCCTGTAACCTGCAGAATATCAGAAACTGACTTATTCTCAGTGCCCACTGGAAGTGTGCCATGTTCTTCTCATCACCCTTGAGAGTAATAAGTGGTTAGAGCCCTGAGTGGACAGATGGCCTGTTGAACTCTAGCTAAACTAAAGCCAATCTAGACCAGTACTCTTCAAAGCTTGGCTTCAGCCAGCAGTCAGAACCCAGCTGGTGTTGGTTCTAACCGTGTAATCAGAGGCTAATTTACATCAAGAATGCTAAATGGATCCAATGACAAATATTTAACAGCCAGGCGAGATTAAACACCTGCAGGCATTGGCTGAGTGTTTGATTGATTTCAAACATTTATATATAAGTAAAAACAAACAAAATTTGTTGTAAACAGAAAAAAACAAAGTAGAAGACATCGAGTTGCTATGATTATCTCTATACACCACACAATCTACATGTTCGAAAAGGAGTAGGATGCAGTTCCTGGCCCGCTTTAATACTGTTTAATAAACGGATCGAATGGTTAAAGCTACAAACCACCTGTTTCTGATTAGACAAAAAACCAAAAGAGATTTATGATGAATATGCTTCATATCCTGTGCATCTTTAACAGCAAGTTATCTGGACATGAATAAGTAATTGGAAAACTGTTGGACCATCCGTCCCATGCATATCAACAACCTACGTAAGTGATCGCAGAGCAAAGATGGACACTTTGGCGAAATCCCCAGAAGCCATCCCCTTTGATGATCGGCACCATGGAAACATACAGTGATTTATCTCCCACTGAGTCCCGGGTGGAAAGCTCATAATTACCAGTGCATTGTGATTAGACTGAAGTTGGGATTATAAGATCCCTCACTCTCACTTCTCTTTCAGCTAATCGAAATGACTCATCTTCAGAAATGAGAATCCCGTTGATTTCTTTTCCTCTTTCATGTTGCCAGGTATTGAGCTGGACGTCTACATCTTCATTCAGGAAACTGAACAAGAACTCAAGAGGGAAAAAACACAAAAGCTGTCAGAGCTTCAAGCTTAGAGTTTACAACCTTGACAAACGGATACAGTAAAGAATATTTCATGAAAGACTCCATCTGCTAGTGTCAAACTAAAGCACACACACACAACCACAAACACACACACACGCACGCACACACACTGTGGTAAACTGCATAGGCAGAGAAAGAAATTTCAGAAGATTGAGCCCCATCAGAATGGAGCAGACCAAATGTGAATCCCCTGCATTATTTATTCACTTATAAATAAGGCAGGGGATTCATACGGTTTTTTCATACGTTCATTTTTTTATTCCAACACTTTACAGATAAACAGAGTTTTAAAAGAGAGGGGATTATGTAAACCCTTTGCTCAGCTTAACGCCATCTGAAATATTCTGCCTCAACAAGCAAATCCTAAAATGCTGCTCTTCTTTTAAAATAAAAAAGAAGCCTAGGGGAGTGATTGTGAGCTGCAGCTGCTTGTTTACATGTTTCCACAACTCAGTGCACTTTCTCTGGCGCACATTTTTGCTGTGCAATGCGACTGAGCAGCGATGAAGCAGAGGCTCCATTGGAGAAAACGCCACAGGCATCTTTAAGGTCACAGATGTTTAATTACAATGATGTTATCGCTAATGAACCAAATTGTCCTTGGCAAGCTGCCATTAATGGCATAATGCTACGACAGCTCTGCTGCCATGGGGCCGGCTCAGAAATCTCAGCAGGCGTTATAATCCTTGAGCTTCCAAGAACAAAAGTAAAGTTTCCAAATTGCTGTATACGCAGGGGAACCTTTACCAGGCATGGGCCTTAAAAGATTTAAGGGTATCAGTCACACGATAATACTCTCACTGTTAGAGATCTCAGATTTCTTGGGTTAATGTGACCTAGGAGTTATTTGAGGAATTCATTTTGTGGTGCAGATTTCCATTTATTTCCATGATAGGTGACCAGTGTTGGGACTAACGCATTAGTTACAGTAACTACGTTATTATTGTGGTAACGAGCACGGTAACTAGTTATTATACCAAAATCAGGAACGTGTTACTAGTTACTGGGATTTA
>NW_024582539.1:144689-218786 GCF_018398535.1 Haplochromis burtoni
AGTGTCAGGTGAACTGAACTTCAGGTAAGAAGTTATGACCTGCAGTCTATCTGGGTCAGATATAAACCAAGTTTAGGTGGAGTTTATTTTCGTTGTGCTGACTTTTTCGTACTGCGTACTAGCTAGCATGACGGGGTTCCTATACAGCTGGGTGGGTGCTATGATGTTAGTGAACTTTATTTTGTTCATAAGGTTAATTATTAGAGTTGCCAACCATCCCGTATAAAACGGAATCGTTCAGTATTCAGAGAAAATATCACGCGTTTGGTATTGAGGTGAAAAGGAACGCAGTTTGTCCCGAACTTCAGCTAGAATGAAAAACAGACAAAGCTGGAGTTATTCCGTTTCTTTACTCTGCAGCTGCCTCTTCTTCTCTCATCCTCTCCCCCTCTCTCTCCCGTTTCTACTTCAATCATGAAACTGATCAATGATCAGCTGATCGGCTTCTCTCTCTTGGATAGTAAGTTACCACTTACTATCCAACTTCAGTTGCAGGATGGTTTATATAAATGTCATGGTCCCTGTGCCTCATCAGCTGATCCCGTATTAGGCAACATGTATTTTTGTTGTTTTTGCTCTTTCTCTCTCTCTCTCTCTCTCTCCTGCCGGGGCGCTTCTCATTATGGGCTCCCGCCCCTGGCCCACGCACCTGCCATCTCCACACCTGCTGCCTATCTTCGTAATCCCGAGCCCTACTTAAGATGGCAGCACGGTGCTACTTGTCGTTGGATCGTTGAGCTATCAGTGTCAGTCCCCCTGCAGTCAGAAAATTAGAATCTGTGAGTTTCTTTCTGTCAGTCTGTTTCTAACTGGAGTTTCTGTGTACAGATCTTTCCTGGACCCGCCTGCGAGCCAGTGTGTGGTGTGTACGACCTTGTGGTGGAGAGAGGAGAGAAATTTGGAAACGTTTGGAGTCTGTTCGATCCCCCTTTTTTTCCCTCACGGACCCTGGAACCCTGGACGTCCTCCCTTCCCCCCACTTGCACATGTACATATTATCACCTGGTATTTTCTTTTTGTAAATAAATTCACTGTCTTCCTTGCAAGGATCTCTGGTCTGCACATGAGTCCGTTTACACCCTGTGACAGTAAAAAGACAAACTCAAAAGAGCATACGCAACAAGAAAAGATTAGAAACCAGGCATTCTTGCTGTGAGGCAACTGTGCCACCCCTAGTTTTATAACAACTGATTTCACAAAAATCACCAAATATCACTGTTTATGTGCAGCAGCCAAAGCTGAAAGCACAACAGGGATGTCTTATCCAGTTTTACCTTCTACTGGCTGTGATAAAAAATGGGAGCCACAAAGTTTTTAAAGAGAGGAGGTCAGGGTGGATGGACGAGTTGACAAAACACTGGGCAAGTGCAGATAAAGGAGATTGTTTCCCATATCGAATCAGCATTGCTTTAACTACAATTTCCATAAGTCTTTCTTGAAGTAGGTTCTTTTGGGTTCTTTTATTTTTTATTTGTTTTATGGGGGAATGGGGAAGAACAACTCATATTAATTTTAGTGATCATTAGGACATGCAGCTGAATTAAAAATTATGTAAACAGATTTAGTTTAGCCCAGAAGAAGGTAAACAATTTATTTTAAAATTGACATATTTTCTGTGATAACAAATAGATTATCACCAGTCAGTTAAAACTCACTGAAAAGTCCTGTGAACCTCTTCTGTGCACATGTGCCCAACAACATGACTTTTTGGGAGTAGGGGCAGGGTGACACCATACACTCTCAGAAATAGAGGTACGAGAGAAGAACATTTTTGTACCTATGTACATTTTTTTTAAAATGTTCCCTTAAAAGTACAATACTGGTCTTTAAAAGTCCAGAAATGCCCCTTTAAAGGTTCAATTTGAAATAAAGTACAAATCTGTACCATTTTGACCTGTACTGCAGTGACAGTGTATCTGCTATTACAGGAATCTCCCATAGCCCTCAGAATTCTTTGAGTGCCATGTCTCCTACATTGTTAACCTGGGTATCAGCTGTTAAATGCTGGGCAGGTGGTGTACAGAAGGTCCACAGCTTTTCTATTATTATTTCTCTTAGGTTTTGGCACTTGCTTGCATTTAACAGCTCACAGAAACAATTGACATGTGATGGGTTCAACATATCATTTGGGAATGGAAAAACTTATGAGGTTAACCAACAGGGAGCTATTCGGAGTTGTATTTACATGGTGACAAATCACAACAACAGTCATCTCAAGGTAATGTATTGTATTGTAAGATAAAGCTCCTACAATAATACAGACAAACCCCAACAATCATATGACCCCCTATGAGCAAGTAGTTGGCAACAGTAGAAAGGAAAAACTCCCTTTTATCAAGAAGAAACCTCCAGCAGAACCAAACTCATGGAGCCATCTGCTCACGGGAAGAAAACAGGACAAAAGACATGCTGTGAAAGAAAGGCAGAGATTAATTACAACTAATGATTAAATGCAAAATAATGTATAAACACATAAAGAGGTGAGTGAAAAAGAAGTGATCAGTCCGTTAAAGGAAGCCCCTAGCAGCCTGGGCCTATTGAAGCTACCTCTGGGAGGGTTCAGGGTCACCTGATCCAACCCTAAATAGTCCTGAAGAGGGCTTTAAAACTTACCTATTACATTTCTAATACTACTTTCCAAATTCTGTAAAACCCAAATATTGAGCTACATTTTGTCACTTTTCACAATACACATGTAATTTGAGCCATGTTTAAAATATTATTGCAAATGGATAAACGGGAAAACGGGAAATAACGGGAAGTATTAATGGAAAATCCTGGAAATACTTTGATGATCGTCTGATCGCCTTTTAACTGAAACAATAAAATCTAAAATACTAGTCTACTTTTATTATTATTGTTATTGTTATGATTGACTTTTATTGAGCTGCACTCACCTTCTGATAAATTAGGCTATAAAACAGTGGATTTGCAGAGTGTGTGGTGCTGATGCTGTCCTCTCTGCCTCTGCCGCACCTTCTCCCTCTCCTTCTCCTTGCAGGGTGCCCTGTCTCCTCCTCTTGGCATCATCCACTCTCGCATAGTCGCTGTATTGGCTGCTGTTTTGTGTTTCGTGTTTACTCGCAGGACGACCCCTCCCACGGTCACATGTAACCCGAGCTTCAGGTGAACAATTCTGCTCCGGCACCTCTCCGTGGATTGCTCAGAGGGTTGAAAACGATGCACTTTGCTGCGAAAAGCCCCAAGTTGCTTTTGAAAGACTCGTGAAACAGGACCCGGTCGCCCCCAAAAGAGCGGGTCTGGATAACGGCACGATGATTTGAACGGGCAGCGATGTGGATGTAAAGGTGAGCTGGGTTTATGCTGTGCGTCTGCGTTTTGGTTCCTTCAAAGTCGCAAAAAAGCCGGTTGGTATTGTTCTGCTGAGCCGTGTGTGGGGGAAAGAGCAGGAAGGACAAATAACTGATTAACTCAGGCGAGCATTGTAGATGAATAAGTATGGCAATAATGTAGACCCACGGTCACGTTTCTATATTTTTAAACTATCTTTTTCAAGTTTTCTGTGCATTTAATGTAGTTTTTGCAGTAATTCTTTAAGATTTGTAACTAAAAATCAGGTTTTTGTTTAAGTAAAAGAAAATCTTATTTAGAATACATTTCTGTAACAAATAATAAATACAAAAATACAAGTGAACGGGATTATTTTTTTCACTTGTTTATTTCTGAGTTAAAACATGTCTGGGTTTTCAAATTGAAATTAGGTTTGCAAAAGGTGGCACAAGAGCCTGTAAACACAGAATGATTGGCACTGCAGCGTAAGAAATTATTTAAATGTTTGTTGATTATTACATTAATTTCTGTCAGTTGTTTAGCGATTGCTTGGCTGTCTCCTTTCTGAATTGACTTCATTTATTTTTTTCCCTCCCGTGCCTCTCTGGTATTAATCCGCTCTTGCTTTACTGCTCATTTCTTTAAATTACCATTATGAGAGAAATTTATCAGGGAAAACAGCTGCTTATGGTGATTTGAAGAGTTGTGTATCCGAATTATTCAATGACTCTTGATTAACATAATAATTAATAATAGTTCTGACTTATTCTTGGTGTTTATATTATCTGGTACCTTGTTTTCTGAATGGATGAAAAGGTCTACATAGATTTACTGATGCATTTGTTAAAATTGAGGGGGCAAGTAGAAAGTAGCAATTGGAAAAAAACATATGCTAATCTGTTTTCTTTATGTGTACAATGTGATACTAACCTGTAAACAGATGCATTATTACAAAAGATGTGGTCTTGTGAGCAGTGAAGTAAGCAGACTGTGTTTGTATTGGTGGGGAATAGGGGAGGAGTGTTACTGCTGTGCACATATCAGGTTACACTTGTTCCAGTCTTTACTACCAGTTGTCATGTATGGGTGATGCCAGCAGCAATCATTGTTGTGTTGTGGATTATAAATTATTTTTAGAGTTGCATGCATGTCATGCCTTTACCTATTTTATCCATTTCCTTAAACAGTCTTACTGTGTGTTCCTCTTGTCATCTCAGTGCCTTTAAAAAAAACTTTAAATAGAAAACACTTTTATTCTGATATCGTCATCTACTATGTGTATTTTTATTCTCAGGTAGTATAATGCATTAATTTCCATTGTCTTTCTCTTTCACTTTTCTTGTTTTGTCTCTTCAAGCTGTAGACTGAGGATTATAAACCTGACATGTGTACACCTAATGAGACGGTAACCTGAGGTCCATCCTGAGTAAAAACCAGGATGCATTCCATTACCTTGGAACTTTTAGGCAGGACCAATGTCAGGGGTTGCTGCAATCCCTCTGCTGCAGGAGTGCTGTTCCTGCTGTGTCTTGGCTTCCCTCCCTCTATGGCCGCTTGCCCACCTTCCTGCCTTTGTGCCAGTGATATAATTTCCTGCAGCGGATGCAATCTGTCTGTGGTGCCCTTTGATCTACCAGGTTATGCCACACGGTTGGACCTTAGCCACAACAGACTCACTGCCCTGCATGTGGGCTGGATTTCCCAACCGCTGCAACGCCTCGTTACGCTGATTCTCGGCAAAAATTTCATAAGAAGCATTGACGTGAACACCTTCAATGTGACACCACATCTCCTCCACTTGGACCTCTCGTCCAATCAGCTGACAGTGCTGAACTCATCCATCTTCAGTGGGTTGAAAGAACTGAAGGAGTTGCTGCTGTTTGACAACCAGATTATTCAAATCGATCCAGGCGCCTTCAAGGACCTCTACAACCTACAGAGGCTCTACCTCTCTACAAACAGGCTGTCAGTCTTCCCCCTAGTCATTTATGAAGAACCCGAGGGACCTCTAAATCTGACATTTCTAGACTTGTCATATAACAGACTGACTAAGGTGCCTGTCCAAAGCCTCCTGTCCCTCACTCGCCAAAGAGGAATTTATTTGCAGGAAAACCCTTTAGTCTGTGACTGTGCGTTGCTTGCCTTGCTGGAGTATTGGATGTGGAAACAGTATCCCCCTCTACTGGATTTCAGAGGTGACTACCCATGTAAAAAAGGAGCAGAGTCAGGAGTTCATTGTAAGGAGCATGAAATGTCAGATATGCCCCTTGAGACACAGATCTACCAAGTAGAGCCTGGTCAGTGGTTAAGAGTGCCATGCCCAGGGTTGACTTTGCCTGCTCAGGAGGGGCTTGTGGTGTTTTGGGTCACCCCTACAACGGTACTGAATTCCTCAAACAGTGATCTAAGTGCCCGCCTCGCAGTTCTTCCCAATGGCACCCTTGAAGTTCGAGAAGCGCTGACGGAAGATTCTGGAACATATGGGTGTGTCATACCCCGCGGACATAACTACAACCCCAGTCACTCTCTGGAGGTCACAGTGGTAGTTGGAAATTTAAGCATTACCTTCGCCAGCGGTTCAGCGCATCGCAATAGTGCAGAAAATTTCAACACTGCATTTACCACACTGGCTTCTTGCGTGGTCAGCATCATATTGGTGCTCCTCTACCTCTACCTCACCCCCTGTCGGTGTCGGGATGGCCGCGGCGGGGACTCGAGAGGCTGCGGCGGACGAGCCATCATCCTGTGTTCAGACCCCAGAGATGTGGAGACAACACAGCAGCGGTCAAATGGGAAGAAGGTGGTTTTCTTAGAGCCTCAGACCGAAGACTCTGACACTGGCTGCACCAAAATTGCAGCAGTTAACTTGAGTCATGTCACTTCCGAGGGCATTCTTAAAAATGGAAGTAGGACAGTGGGACAGCCCCTCACAGACCCCACTCACATGGCATAGCAAGAAAAAGAACCTTTTGCACATTTCTGTACAGCATGAACCCAAGTTTTTTTTTCTCACTGTCTTCTTTCAGTACATCATGAAAAAATCCATTTGATGTGAGTACTGCACAGTGATTCTTGTGAAGTAGTTGTGCACTGTGGGGTTTGGGTGTTTGGTCTAAAGCAGAAAATGCAATCCTTTTGTGGGCAGAATTTCAATTATGTCTCGACTGTAAGTGGTGTCTGTTTTTTTAATATTAAGAGTTCATATGGAAATTTCAGTGTTACCGCAGGAAATTGTTACAGCAAAGATCACAAAGATAGAAATGTGGGTGGGTTTTTTATATTGGGCCGAGAGAAATATTCACACCTGATGTGATGAGCTGTTAGAGGCAGTGGCGGCTGTTGGGGATTGTGCTTGCATTTTCAATGCATCATGACCATTCTTTTAGCATCTGTCTTGTACCGTGGGGCATATTGTCTTTGAAACATGCCAGTCGTACTTGTGAATTTATCTTAATGTTGTTTAACAATGTTGCGCAGATGAAACTATGTCTGCCATTCACCTTTAAAATCTCTATGAATCTGTAAAAATTTCTTCTTAGACTAAAATACACACAAAACCCATTGTTTTGCTATTGTTGCAGAAAAAAACACTTGATGAACTGTTACAGGGGTGGTTTACTTCAAGAAGAACACATTTCCAAAATACACCATGATGATATATTGTTGTTATTGTCATGGCTTTTGTAAATAAACGATGGATGTAGCTAAAAGTATGTCATCCGTAGATTTGTGGTCTGCCATTTTGGGGTGGGGGAAAAAAATCTATACGGCACAGAATCACGTGTATGTATTGATATAGGGACACCAAATATTGACATTTCGAATGAAAATCAATAAATAATGAATATATTAAAATGTTCTGGGAATACTACCCTACCAACAAGAGGGCTCGTGTCCTTCACCACCATCCCGAGACAAAATTAGCCGAACAAACTTACAATAAATCCGTTCAACCAAAAAAACATCCAACATATAATTCTATAATTTCCAACTTGACTCCATTCAATTGAAGACTGAAAGCAAACTGACTCTGCATTACAGGGAGTGCAGAATTATTAGGCAAGTTGTATTTTTGAGGAATAATTTTATTATTGAACAACAACCATGTTCTCAATGAACCCAAAAAACTCATTAATATCAAAGCTGAATGTTTTTGGAAGTAGTTTTTAGTTTTAGCTATTTTAGGGGGATATCTGTGTGTGCAGGTGACTATTACTGTGCATAATTATTAGGCAACTTAACAAAAAACAAATATATACCCATTTCAATTATTTATTTTTACCAGTGAAACCAATATAACATCTCCACATTCACAAATATACATTTCTGACATTCAAAAACAAAACAAAAACAAATCAGCGACCAATATAGCCACCTTTCTTTGCAAGGACACTCAAAAGCCTGCCATCCATGGATTCTGTCAGTGTTTTGATCTGTTCACCATCAACATTGCGTGCAGCAGCAACCACAGCCTCCCAGACACTGTTCAGAGAGGTGTACTGTTTTCCCTCCTTGTAAATCTCACATTTGATGATGGACCACAGGTTCTCAATGGGGTTCAGATCAGGTGAACAAGGAGGCCATGTCATTAGTTTTTCTTCTTTTATACCCTTTCTTGCCAGCCACGCTGTGGAGTACTTGGACGCGTGTGATGGAGCATTGTCCTGCATGAAAATCATGTTTTTCTTGAAGGATGCAGACTTCTTCCTGTACCACTGCTTGAAGAAGGTGTCTTCCAGAAACTGGCAGTAGGACTGGGAGTTGAGCTTGACTCCATCCTCAACCCGAAAAGGCCCCACAAGCTCATCTTTGATGATACCAGCCCAAACCAGTACTCCACCTCCACCTTGCTGGCGTCTGAGTCGGACTGGAGCTCTCTGCCCTTTACCAATCCAGCCACGGGCCCATCCATCTGGCCCATCAAGACTCACTCTCATTTCATCAGTCCATAAAACCTTAGAAAAACCAGTCTTGAGATATTTCTTGGCCCAGTCTTGACGTTTCAGCTTGTGTGTCTTGTTCAGTGGTGGTCGTCTTTCAGCCTTTCTTACCTTGGCCATGTCTCTGAGTATTGCACACCTTGTGCTTTTGGGCACTCCAGTGATGTTGCAGCTCTGAAATATGGCCAAACTGGTGGCAAGTGGCATCTTGGCAGCTGCACGCTTGACTTTTCTCAGTTCATGGGCAGTTATTTTGCGCCTTGGTTTTTCCACACGCTTCTTGCGACCCTGTTGACTATTTTGAATGAAACGCTTGATTGTTCGATGATCACGCTTCAGAAGCTTTGCAATTTTGAGACTGCTGCATCCCTCTGCAAGATATCTCACTATTTTTGACTTTTCTGAGCCTGTCAAGTCCTTCTTTTGACCCATTTTGCCAAAGGAAAGGACGTTGCCTAATAATTATGCACACCTGATATAGGGTGTTGATGTCATTAGACCACACCCCTTCTCATTACAGAGATGCACATCACCTAATATGCTTAATTGGTAGTAGGCTTTCGAGCCTATACAGCTTGGAGTAAGACAACATGCATGAAGAGGATGATGTGGACAAAATACTCATTTGCCTAATAATTCTGCACTCCCTGTAAGCTGCTGGTTAAAAGTGTGGTTAAAAGTGTGGTTGTATTACCACATTGCTGTCTGAAAAATAGTGTTAATTTATTTGAAATTATTACTTAGCAATAAAATTTACAGGCATATTCATGTGTCTACTGGCTTCCTTGGGCTCAATCAATGTCCCCTGTTTTTCATCCATTAAACTTTTGCAGGCAACAGGTCACTTGGGTTTAAAGTTAAAGTCACTGAAACGAGTTGTTTAACACATTCTTGACACATGGCAGACTTACTTGCTACATAGGGGTAATATAAACTCTGGTACAGTGACCTAATGTTTACACTTGTGAGTGTGTACATCAGCACTGTGGATTTTAAATGAAACACTGAAGATGTGATTGAAGTGTAGACTTACCAAAACATTACAGAGGCTCAAAACTAATTGGAGGAACTACTATCATTTTAAATATAAGACTTTGTTTTTAATACTTAGATGAAAATATTTTGCAGTCATCAAATCACCAGATGTTGTGTTTCCTCCCAAGGGATGCTCTGCCAGGCCTTTACTGCAGCTGCCTTCAATTGCTGTTTGCTTGTCTCCATCTTCTGTTTTGTATATAATAGCTGAAAAGCATGCTCCATTGTGTTGAGATCAGGTGATTAACGTGTCCACTGAAGTGTATCCAATTTCTTGACAAACTCCTGTGCAGCTTTTGCACTGTGCTCTGGGTCATTATCCATTTGCGAATCCTGAATTTGAGCAGAGAGTACAGCCATGTAAACCTCACAATTCATTGTCAAAGGAGCTCGCAAAGAAAAGCGTCTGGGCTTCTTTAAGTTACTTGAAGACGTTTCACCTCTCATCCGAGAAGCTTCTTCAGTTCTAAGGTCAAATGGTGGAGAGTCCCAGATATAAACCTAGTGGGAGTATCCCCCCACAGAGGGACAAATCGCCAAAAGGACCCCCTGATGATCCTCTAATCGCCTGACCCAAGGTGTGAAACTGGGTGTGGGTCCCAATCAGCCTCACCTTGGCTCAGGCGATTAGAGGATCATCAGGGGGTCCTTTTGTCCCTCTGTGGGGGGATACTCCCATGAGAGGTGAAACGTCTTCAAGTAACTTAAAGAAGTCCAGAAGCTTTTCTTTGCAAGCTCCTTTGACTACGATGACCTGGATAACTGAGAACCTTCACAGACTCACAATTCATCCCGCTATCAGCAGTCACGTCATCAATAAACACCAGTGAAGTGGCTCCACTGACAGCAATACAGGCCCAAGGCATAACACTGCCTCCACCAGGTGGAACATAACAGATGGTGGTATGTTTCATACTCTCCATACTTTTCTTTTCTTTGGTTATTTTTGGTTTTATCAGTCCAAAGATTTTTTTGGCTCTTGTATATGTTTTCTGGCAAAGTCTAATCTGGCCTTCTTGTTCTTAGGTGTAACCAGTGGTTTGCACCTTGTTATAACGTCTCAGTGTTTCCATTCAAGAAGTCATCTCCTGATTATAGACAGTGATATACCTACATCTTTGCATATGTTCCTGACTTGGTTAGATGTTATGAAGTTGTTTTTTCTTTCTTTCATTCAGGCCTTTTGGTGTTGGTGAGCTGCCCAGTGCATTCCTTCTTTTTAAGAAGATACCTGATTATTGATTGGCCATTTCTAATGTTTTTGCTATCTCTTGAAAAGATTTATTATGATTTTTCAGCCTAATAATGGACTCCTTCACTTGGATCAATATCTCAATATATTGATTGAGAGTTCAAATGAACAGCTACCAAAGTCAAGTTCAACATTTGGAATCAACTCCAAATCTTTAATCTGCTTAATTGTAATGAAATAATCCATGCAACTCCTTGTCAGTCAATTGTCCATTTACTCTTAAGCATCCAAATATAAGACACGTGTTAAAATCCTTTAATTAAACCTGGAATTCTGCACTTCAGTTACTTTGTAATTGTTTGCTCTGGTAGTGATGTCCTTTGTGGATGTAGAGCGAAAAGAAAAGTGTCATTGTACAACTATTTATGGACTTGGCTGCATGTTTACACTCTGATACCCAGGGTATTGTGTAGTACTACCACATACTAAGTTTTATAAAACTTAGAATGTGGCTGTTGAAATGCAAAATCAGCCTAATAATCGTTCAAGAGCGAGTGTCAGGGCTCTCACCATTTATACAAAAATATTTTTTAATATTGATTACTTATAACCTGCCTCTCGCCCTAAGACAGCTGGGATAGGCTCCAGCCCCCCAACGACCCTGAAAAAGGATAAGCTGAAGCGAATGGATAGATGGATAATCACTTATATAAAATACCATCACACAGATATGACTAGAGTAATCAGAGAAAATGTTTTGGTTGGTTGGTTTTGGTTTTGTAATATTTCAGTTATGAAAACTACAGGAACTATATGTTGCCATGATTGAGCACCATATCAAAACACACTTCCCAAAGGGAAGAACTATTTTGGACCTGAACTAGAGTTCTGGTCCAAACACACTGACCCAGAGCTGGTGTGACTGGGTTGGCAGCCTTGACACTTGTCAACTTCATCTCAGTCCATCCTTTAAAAAAATGGACTTGGTCAGTCTCCACCTTGTTACGCTGACCTGCAGCTAAACAGATTCACTGAGGAACTGATCCTTATTGGTTCAGACAGGAACAGAGTTTGGGCTCTGCAAAGAAGCACACGCCAGCTCGGATCACTGTCACAGACATCAGAAGGAAGTTTGCCAATTCAACCCCGAGCCTACTGTGACCCACATTCCACAGTCCGTGTTTGTTTCATTTTTATAGGTATGTGGAAAATTTTCAGTCTGCCAAGAAGGTTAAAGTTTGTTCAGGTACACACGTTAGCCTAGTGCTGTCTGCATATGAATTTTCTCTATTTTTTCAGTTTTATTGTGATTAAATGGAAAATATGTCATCGTTTAATTGTTAGTTGTGACTTTTGCTGAATGCATTGGCTAATTGTTAGTCTAAGCTTCAAATTGCTCAAGCCTGCAGCATGTAGCTCAGCTGTGGTTGGGTGCCTGTAACCATCACTAGACAGCTGCAGTAGTGTTTACTCAGTGTCCAAAAGTCATTACATGGATATTCAAAAATGGGCAGGCTTAAAAAAAATACTTTACAAAGCTAGAATCACCAAGACAGAGGAAAAAGACAGCAAATCAGCAAAGTTGGTATGAAAACCTGATCCAGCATTAGCTGAGTCATCTCAAGTTTAGGACCTCGTACCAGTGGTCCATTTGCCCCAAAAGGCAGACATTGGTGCTGGGAGTAAAATCACTTCTGAGTTTATCAAGTTCCAGTAGTAAAATCAGAATAACAAAGAAAACAGGATTTGTTTTGCTCCTTAGCAACCTATAGCCATTCATGCAACTCTAGCAATACAGCACAGTGCTTGTTTTTTTGCACATAAAGACACAGCTGCAGCACATTCATGGATAGAGCCTGGTCATCACTCTGTGTATGGTTTATTTAACCAGTCACAAATATACAGCAGTGGCAGTACTGGATACAAGTTTTATAGTTTTACTGATGTTTACGTTTACTGCAGCTGGTTTGACTTTCCAAGTTGGAAGTCTGACTTGAGGCAGAACTTAGAAATTATGACTTTAAACACGCCATAATTCTCTCTACCAGATTCATCCCGGTCTTTTCAATAAGATGATCCTGATAACAAGACCTTGTGCATATTTGTCTGAATAAAAACGCTCATCTATTCAGGTTCATAACGTATTCTTTTGCAAAGACAGAGACACTGCTTTGGACTAACACATTTTCCTATTTTCTATAGAACCCATCCATAAGTGGTGTTATTTCAGTTTAGTCTGAATATATTTTAATTAGTGTGAATGCTTGAAAAGCATTCACAGTATTGTTCTTCTAATGTTTATTATTCTATGTTATTATTATTATTATTATCTATTCCGTACGTTTTTTGTAATCCCACTACTTCAAAACCGTTCAACTTAGAAAAAACATTCAAACACCTTTGGATTCCTCTTCTTTCGGACATTAATGCTTCTATTTTTTTCATTTTTAACATTTATATTTTTAAAATTATTCAACTTTATTTAAAAAAATTTATAATGAATTTCAATGGAGAGACCCTTCAAATTCTCATTCAACTTACTCCTCTTTAAAATGTATCTACTTAGAATGTTTGTTCATCTTTTAAGTTCATTTCAACAAATTTGTTTTTACATTTATTTTTAATAAGTTTTTTTTTATGAATTGGAGATTTATAATACATAATTCCACTCTTTAAGTGAGTAGAAGAATATAAACTTTTAATATTAATTCAGAGGTTTTCTGACTCTAAATTTTCTTTTGTCAATACTCATCTTTTTCTAATTTCTAATTTATCTATAGCAACCTATAGCAAATTCATATTTGCTGGCATCTTCTTCCTGATGGGACTCTTCGTTTCATATGGCTTCAACGACACGATCTATCCTCCCTTCCATGTGGATGTAAATTACACGATTAAACACACAGACCTGAAGTAATGGTCTGGAAGAGACAGCTATGTTTCAGTTCAGGGGAAAGAGGTGGGTTGCACACAAACAGCCAAAATTACAACTGTAACTGTAAAATTACAACTGTAAGAAAATGTTATGTTCAGCATTGTCTTGTTAAAATATCCAAGAATTTCCCTGAAAAGGGCGTCATCTGAAATGGAGGGCTACTTACCTGGGAAGCTTTATATACCTTTCAGCACAGAAGCCACTAATATACCCCACTGCCATCAGAGGCTTTTGAACTCAGTGCTGAACAAAAAGTCAGATAATCCCTCTTTAGTCTGGATGATGCGATGTCCTTATTTTTCAAAAAGAATGTAACTTTTTGATTTGTCTGCTGATTGAAGCGTTTCTGGATCATGTTCACTTATGGTGTCTTCTTGGCATGACTTGAAGCTTTTTTTCTGTATTTGTTGATGGCACAGTGAACTGTGATCACAGAGAGTGATTTAGGCATGTGTTGAGTCCGTGCAGTCATTTCAACACAGAATCATCCCCATTTTTAATGCAGTGCAACTCGAGGGTCATCTTTAAACTGTTTTTAATTTTTTTAACCCAAATGTAAATAAAATCTGTGCTTTTCATCAGTCTAAATAATGCATATTATGCAGGTGTTTCTCTTACCCATCCATCTGCGTCCACTTATCCTTTTTCAGCTTTTTCCACAAGCTGCATGTCTTTGGACAGTGGGAGAAAGCCGGAGTACCCAGTGGGAACCCACGCAAACACGGGGAGAATATGCAAACTCCACACAGAAAGACCCCAGCCTAATGTGGGAATTGAACTCAGGACCTTCTTGCTGTGCGGCAACCGTGCTAACCACCTTGCCACCGTGCTGCCGTCATAAACATGTTCAGCTATTTTCCAAATTCTCCCTTTGTGTAAACGTCAGCTTTTAGCAGTTCAGCACTTTTGTTTTCAGGTTAAAAATTCAGGGTTTTTTTTTTTTTATCTCATTCAACATTTTTAACTTAATTTCATCAATTAATTCATTTCAGTGCATACATTCAGATTCAAGCATTCACACTGCAGTTTCTTCAGAAAATGCACTTTCTAGTTATATTTTGTGTCCCTGCGAGTCCACTAGGTTCCACTCGGGTATGAGTAATGATAAATTTAAATGGAAAGATATATGTGTCTGTTTTTGTGACCATGCGGACTTGTCTGCAGAGAATTTATATTGCAGTGAATGAACCACACATGCACCCCAGATGGCCGACTACAGGAATAAATACTCATCTGTAGTGCCATATGTCTGTGTCTGCACAAGAGTATAGGCTAGGCTTTTGCATCATTATTTTTCTTTGATTGGGTAATAAGAAATTTTAAGGTTTCACAAAAATGAAAAATGTTTGCTAAAGATAAAATCAGTTGAAGACAATGTGAACTTAAGTGTCCAAGCAGGACCTCACTTCAGCTACAGTATTAGCTGAAACAAAACTTTGCCTCAATTGAGTTGAAGTGTTCTCCCTGTTCTATGAATGAAAGAGAGATTTATATGTTTCACTGTTACTTTGTCATGAGTACAAAGAGGCAGTTTGGGTGGAAAATAAAAAGTAGTGTTACATCAGAAGGATTTAGGGATGACCAATGACCTTTTAGTGAGTCAACAAATCGCCTTTTCAGAAATCCTCTTACAGTACAAGTGCTTTCTGTGGCTGCTAGGAAAGATAGAAAAACCTCTTTAAACCCTTTTTTGTCTTTTGTGCTTTATTTTTTAAAAGACACTTGATGTCATCCAGCGTTAAATGCAGTAAGAAAGTAAGTAAGGATCTTTTATAGCAGTTTCATGATTTCTCAAGTGAGATACCAGTGGCAGTCATTGAACTGGGGGCTTGGGTTGGAATAGAGATGGTAAATGGTCACTTCAATGAAACGTTGTGATAAGGTGTTATGATCTTGCATGACCGGATTTTGCCTCTTCTAGATACAGGGCTATATTTTTTATAAATAAATGCATCTACACATTTATATCATGTACAGCTCACTGAACATCTTATTAGAAACACCATGCTAATAATGAGTTGAGTTTCCTTTTGCTCTGAACATAGCCCCAGTTCTTGGTTTATGGATTCCACAAGATTTTGGCAGAATCCCTTTTAGACGCTGCTCCACACTGCCATGACAGCACCACATCATTTCTGCAGATTTGGCTGTTGCACAGTCATGCTGCCAGTTTCCATACCAACTGGGGAGACTTTTTCTTGGTGGGAGTAGCCATTAGAATTTGTCAAACATAAAGTAGTGCACGTGGTTAGCAACAATATTCAGATGGAGTGTGGCATCCACACCATGATTGATTGGTGCAAAGGAGTTGTTGTGCACCAGGGCAACATCATCACTAGCCTCACATTCATGTCCTTGTCTGGCAGGAAAGAGTGGTTATTTGAGTTATTATTAGTCTATCAGCTTCAAATGGCCATCATCAGCTTAATCACCATCAAGGCATTTTGATTTTCAGAGCTCAAAGGGAGGTTTTTGTTTTTGTTTTTTTGTTTTTCTCGTTAACTACTCAGACATTTGGGCATCCAGATCCCTAATTGGCATGTTTCTAAGGTACATTTCATATGTTGACCACCCAGCAGTGTTCAAACCATTAAAAACATTCGTCCACCCACTCGTTTCCAATCTCCAGTTGATATGCAGATGACTGGAATTATCTTCAAGCTCATTAGCATCTCATTTGTGGTAGACTGTGCCCTGCCCTGAGAATCATGGTGCTCAAAGCGACTGCCTGTCCCTTGGCTCTTGTCTGATATTTTCATAATTACTTGGTTGTGACTTGTAGCCAATGTTTCATTTTCTGGCAAAGTGTTATCCTGTTTTGTCTAAGAAATTAGTTGTTTTTGTTCGTTCATAGACATGTTTAAATAGTAGCAGCAGTACTAAGAAAAGGCTGGGGTAGTAGGAATTTATATCATTTAATTTAATTAAAATCACATTCTGAGTTTCTTCAAACAGCCAATAGTAAGACACACAAATATAGTCCAACACCACAGAGGCATTTAATTTCCTCTGAGCCCAATATAAATGCAGTAATTTCCTGACTATTCATAATTGAAATGACAGAGAAATTTAATGGATGTGTGGGTCGTAGCTGAAACAAGAGCATTAATGTGAACACCATCGAGACAATGGGGCCATTTAGCAAATTGTTTCCACTATTTAATTAACATGATTTTTATTAATGTTGTCCTTTTAACTCTGTGGTCGAGCTGCCACATCCTCACAGTTCTGTCCAAGGAATTGTCTTTTCAAAAATCCGGGTGACTCCTACCTCCTGCAGACCTGCTTTGTGTCCACTCTCTTTCTGGAATCAAACAGCAGGATATGCTGTAAAAAGTAATAAAGATTCTGTCATTAAAAGTCTACATTCAAAAATTAATGACATTTGTGGGGTTTGAACCTGGAGCCTTGGTATCATTGTGCCTCATTAGAGTACCATGTGAGAGTTTCCTACTCTAAGTTCCACTGAAGCAGAGCAGCAGGGACAAACGAATGAATGAAGCAGTTTCTACTTCCAGTGCGTTTGTTTGCATAGCAGGTGCTCCTAGTTCTGTTGAGGTTTATTGTTTGTGGACTTTGTTACTAGACTCTAAAATATATAAGCTGATGTGCTGCCAGGGTTACCCTAACATGAGTCAATACAATGGCACTGAGAAGCTCCACCCAGGCAGGGAGGAGACAGGAGAGAAAGAGAGTGAGAGCAGAATCAAAACAAAAACGCATGTAGCCTCACTGAGCCAGCCGGGTAGACACAGTGACCATGACATTTTGTTTCCATGGAGTCAGACTTTCTCATAGTTTTTACACTGGTCTAGCTCTCAAGGCTTGGTCCTTTGGGCATTGGCTGCATTTTCATCTAGTCTTATCTGTCCATTTTCAGATTAATGTTTTGTGTTTGTTAAAACCAGTGATGGGAATAACAGCGTTACAAGTAACAGCGTTACAAGTAACAGCGTTACTGTTTTCAGTAACTAGTAATTTAACTAATTACTATTCCTATTGCTACAACGCCGTTACAGTGACTAACAAGAAAATGCGGCCCGTTACTATTTTTCAACAAACAGACGGTTGAAGCTGTGTTCAGCTTACCGCATCTTGTATCAGTTGCACGGAAGTAGCTGACTACGTAAGTAATCTGGACGCTACAGCTTTAAGCAGCTGCGCGCACTTCCGCGGACGGTAATCACGATCACTGTCTAGACTAGAGGTCAGCAACCTTTAAAACCCAAAGAGCCATTTGGACGGGATTTCCACACAAAAGAAAACACTGGGAGCCGCAAATACTTTTTGACCTCTAAAATGCAGATAAGACTGTATATATTGTTTTTTTTACCTTTAAGCTTTGTGTGAACAACTAAGGTGTGTTGCCTAGATCCATGAAGTGCTACAGAGAAAATTACTTTTTTATTTATGTAATTAACACATTTTGAACTCTTAAAGAAATATAACAAAAGGAAAGACACCCAGCTGAACTAAAATGATCCATGTAGCAAACAAAAACTGTTTTGAGCCGCCACCCTTATATCGCCTATGGGCTTTTGGAGCCTTGACCTGGCTTTTAAAAATAATTTGAAAAAAAGCACTATGCTGCTAAAAAAATAGATATTTGCAAAATTCAGCCTAAATATGTATTTTACCTGGTTACTGTGTGTGGCGGGGCGTGGTCTGCAGCGCCGCTGCAGGGGAGGCGGACGCACCTGAGCGGCACCCGCAATCACGCCTCGCCGCCTTAACGTCTGTGCTATCTGTGCTGGTATGTGTCGGGCTGTGAGCTTTAACACCGGCTGTATGTGTCAGCAACCGTGTGTGAAAAGTGGTCAATAAAGAGATGCTGAAAAGCCTGTTCATGCAAACATCGTCGGGTCTGCCGTGATATGTTTACAATGGGACTTCTGCTCCTGAACCTCTGCGCACAGCGTCTGCAAATCGGGGCTGTACGAAGTCACTTTCATCTTTATGCAGGACTGTAAGCTGTCGTCTGTGAGGCGCGAGCGGTGTTTGTTTTTAGCATAGTTCACAGTGGAGCTGCTGACATAATGTGGATCCAAAGATCCATAATTGGCCTATGGGCACCTGGGGTTGAAAGTCTCGATAAATGCACGGCGTTTCGGCGGGTACACCGGCTTCTGCAAGTGCGACGCTTATTTTGAGCGATCAAAAAATATAATTTTATATTTATATTTCAACATCACAATAATCTTCCAATTTAGAAATACAAGTTAAAAAAGAATTAACATTAATAAAATACACTTCAGCTAATTACTTAAAAAAAAATTTATTTTCCCAAACCACGCGGAGCCGCACTATAAGGACTAAAGAGCTGCATGCGGCTCCGGAGCCGCAGGTTGCTGACCCCTGGTCTAGCACAAGAGCTGGAGATAAGGGGGCAAAACAATCGCATGAGTGCTGCTGTTTGACTGAGGAAGAATAAAGTAGTCGTGGTAAGCCAATCACATGACCACTGAAAGACAAAGCACCAAGGTGACATATACCAATTTATAAATTGTGTTGATGGGCCACATAAAACCAGAGTCATGATAACAGTATATTCGTGGCGTTTTTTCCTCAATAGTTTCGTCACGTTTACTGTCTAAGGACACCGCAGCAAGCACTCTGTACTTACGAGCAAAAAAACCCCAAAACAAAAAAAACAGGGGAAGTTTTAGGAGTGACGGCGAGAGAGAGAGAGAGAGAGTTTTGAGATGTGAGAGATTTGTGACGATTAGCGTGTTTGCAGTGTGTAGTTAATGTGTTGTCTTGTGTAGTTAGTGTGTAGTGTTGTGGATAGTTTTGTGTTGTGTGTCAGAACAATGAGGCCACTGCTGTCTCCAGGTAGAAACAGGAGTGATACACCTGCTGCTGTCAGACCTGCAGGTATCAGGCTGTGATGTTCTCCTTTATAGTGGACAGAAATTATTGTTTTGGAGTGGCACAAATAATTTGTTTGGCATCTTACTGAATACAGAACAGCTGATTGTTCTGTAAATAAAAGGTAAATGGATACAAATAACTTTGTTGTTTGCAAAACTTGTGCATAGGATTTTAAAATTGACCATTTATATTTGCTTTTAAAGTTATGAAATAAGATTCATTAAACAAGTTTGTGGTTGTTACAGTAAAAACAAAACTTTACTACTCTGATTTTATGTTTTTTGTCTGATTTTTGATCAATTGTGTTAATACAGTACATCAAAATGAAAAGATAACTGTAAATCCAGACATGTGAGGTTGTGCTGAAAAGAATGATTCCAAACAAGGCAAAGTAAATAGTTTTTAAAGGTGAAATGTGGAGGGAAAATCAAAAGTAGTTAAAAATGGCCAATTATACCCTGGACCCCAGAGGGTTAAACATGTTTTTTAAAGTAACGCAATAGTTACTTTTCAAGTAATTAATTACTTTTAGAATATTGTAACTCAGTTACTTTTTTGAAGACGTAACTAGTAACTATAATTAATTACTTTTTCAAAGTAACTTGCCCAACACTGGTTAAAACACTTGACACAGACCTATGAATCATTCATGCACCTAACTCAAGTGATGAACCAGTTTTATCAAAGATCCCATTTTAATCTTTATTTGTTACCAGCAACCTGTTGCAAAAATACAATCTGTTCACATTTCTATGAAAATAGCCAAAGACAACACAAAATGTGGTATTGCTCAGGATGGTGTGCAGGGCATCTTTAAAAGATTTTGATAGCCATGTTTGTAACAAAAAAGAAAAGATCTGAGAGAGAACCACAGAGATCCATCTGGCCTTGCATAAAGGTGGTCATACCAAATACTGACTTTCAAGGTCATTAGAATTGTACACAGTCTGTTTCTGCCTTATATGGTGTGTTTCGATTTATGTATACAGTGAGGAGATTCAAAGGAATTCAGCATGAATCGTTTCTCAAGATTGTTGTATTTAATAGAATTCTGTTAGCACACGTACTATTTATTATCATAAAAGCTTCTTATTCTCACTTTAGGCATCTATGACTTTCCATTATGGCAACATGAAGGCAGAGCTGCCCAGAATGTCCAGCAACAAGATTGAAATTCCATACGAGTGCAAGTCGAAATGCTTGAACATGTTTTTGCAAGCTTACAGTGATAAAGTGCTTGAGCCCAGAACACTGAGAGCGTTGGAGAGAGAAAGGATGTTTTCAGTGGAGGAGGTAGACAGAGGAGGGAATGTGATTCAGTGCTGAGAAACTGATGCGAGCTCATCCCTTTCGTTGAAGGGATGAGTATTTAGCCCACAGTGAGATAGGGAGGAATTGTAATGCGGCAGACTGACTTGATAATCTACATATGTAGGATAAGCTTTACAAAAGCCAAGAAAAGTGTTGAATGGGTGGTATGATTCTGAGCTTTAAACGCAGAGTAACCAAAGCTAAATTTTATGCAGCATATTACATGCTGCGTGAGCTAATTCAGTGGGATTTGCGGGATAAATGCAACACATTACACATAAAACTGCCATTGATTTGTTTCTGGAAAACTAAAAAGGAACCATCTGGTTAGTCTCAGTGAGGGAAAAAGGCATCAGCATTGTCATACTAAAAAACTGATGCTAAATATAACTACATTTGGAAGCAGTGATTTTGTGGAGGGCACACTGCTCTTAAGCCCATTTCCATGAGATGTCTGTGTGTTGACGGTACCTGCAGAAGCTTTAGATCAACAAGTTTTTCTTACATTTTAATCCACGAAGGTCAAGCTGACCCCTCATATTCCTCCTCCTCTGAATACACTTTAGCTTATGCAAGGTCAAAAAATGCACAAAAACACAACATAAGCTACAGCAAGGTTGGGGAAAAGTGTCACTCTGCTCAGACCCTAGTACCACTGACTCTAATTAACCATTGCTAATGTAACCTTGCCCAGTATCTGTTGTATCTATGTTGCAGGTTTAAACGTTGTTTGTTCTTTTGTTATGAGTCTCCATGTTAGACTATTATTTTAGAGGCATCCCCCCTCCCCATCATGTCCGACATTACTAGGTTTAGACCCAAGGGGCACCTCTGGAGATGGAAAATAAAACCAATGACAAAGGAGTTAAAAACTGCAGTTCCTCAAGGCTGGCTCCATAAAAGAGTCAATCCCCAAAGATTAGGTATTTTCAGCTGCTCTCTAATTCCCCAAAGGGTCACCACAGCAGATGGACCCACATGTTGCACAGACTCCTGGGTTGAAAGTGACAACTAACAACACATTTAAAAACATATTTACAGCCTGATGCAAAAGATTGCTTTGGGTTTTGGATAGCTTGCACTTTCATTTATGATGTCATGTCTGACATCACTAGGTTAGACCCGAGGGGCAACCCCTGGAGCTGCAAAACAAAACCAATGACGAAAGGGTAAACACAGGAGTTGTTCGAAAATGGCTCCAAAAGGGAGTCACTCCCCACAGACTAACTTTTGGGGGTTTTTAAATATTAGAAATAATTTTTCTACCATAGTTAGCCTTTCCTAGGAGTTTTTCAGTTATGTAAACTAACTCACTGAGTGTCATTTGATTCTCTATTAATATTGTTTTGTACTGTAGGTATACTGGCTTTGCACAAATACCGGCTGAAACTAATCGAATGTGAACTAAACATCCGATGCATAGTCAGCTGCCTTTTGTTTTCAACTATTAGAGGTAATTTGGGTGTTCTTTTGTATTAGTTTGAGTTTCCCAAGTAAATGCTGGAAACTCTATTATTATTAAACTATAATGCACTCAACCAAATGGAATATTTTCAATGCAGTAGAGTACAATGAAAACAATATGACGAAAATAAAAGAACTACCAATGTTAAAAAAATTAAGCCTGGAAGATATTTATAATGCATTTATGTCCTAACCCTGTGAGCGCTCAGTCATCATATTCTGACCCTAACCGCATATGTTGCAAACAGCCAAAACAGACTTTGTGGAAAAAAATGTGAATGTTTTTGATGTGTCTCACTTCTTCACCATCATGAACACAGGATGGACATCACTCTTTCACCTAAACACGAACATTTCACCATGTTTAACTCCGGACCCAACCTGGCCAAAGGAGATCCTGAGAGAGAACAAAGGACGCGACCCTAAGCGACGGCCTCGAGGTAAAAGAGCCGGCATCAGGAACAGGCTACGGGCTCGCGCACACCGCGCACCCATGCCCAGTATCCTGCTAGCCAATGTTCAATCCATCGAGAACAAGCTTGATGACCTCAGAGCCAGAATCAAGTTCCAGAGAGACATTCTGCAACCACCTCTGCTTCACCAAGACTTGGCTGAACCCAGCGATACTAGACCACGCCGTGCAGCCGACGGGGTTCTTTTCGGTTTACCGCATGGACAGGACAATGGAGTCGGGGAAGAAAAGAGGTGGTGGAGTGTGTTTGATGGTGAACAACAGATGGTGCGACAGCACAAACATCTCCCCACTCACACGCTCTTGCTCGCCCAATCTGGAGCTTTTGATCGTTAAGTGTCGCCCTTTCTATCTCCCTCAGGAATTCACTGCCTTATGTGAGCTATGAGGCTCTCACACATCAACAAACACTTCACCAAGATGCCGCACTCATTGTTATGGGAGATTTTAACAGAGTGAACCTCAAGCGGACATTTCACAACCTTCACCAGCACATCAACTGCCCCACCCGGGGCACTAGGACATTAGACCACTGCTACACCCCGTTCAACAACTGTTACAAGGCTCAGCCCCTGCCGGCATTTGGAAAATCGGACCATGCCGCCATCTTCCTCATGCCTGCTTACAAACAAAGGCTAAAGCAGCAACCACCAATCAGGAGGGAGGTCGCTCGCTGGACGGACCAATCAGTGGCCGCGCTGCAGAGAATGGACTCTTCTCACTGTTGAGGTCTGGGAAGCGCTTCCGCTCCCTTAAGGCCAAAACAGAGAGAATGAGGAGGAGCTTCTTCCCCCAGGCTATTCGGGACCTGAACCAGGTGTAGGACTGGACTCTCCCACACACGTCACTATAAGACTGGACTCTCCCACACATCACCACACGCACCACCACACATTTCCTATAATCCTATAATTCCTATAATTTATAATCTTTATAATCTTTATAATCTCTTCTGCTATTTGCACATTCTTTACTGTAATTTCCTAAGTTAATTTGTAAATTTTGTAGTAAACTGTAAATTGTAAATATTGTAAAACTTTTCTTCTGTCATTTAATGGTCGGGCATTGTACAGGTACAAGCATTTCACCCCCATGTCATACTCTGTATGGTTGTGTGTGTGTGACAAATAAAATTTGAATTTGATTTGAATTTAATCACATTTTGTGTATGTAGCTAGAGACCCGACAAATGCGTAGGAGTTTCCCGCCTTTCACTTTTCTCTCTGATAAGCAGTTTGATTGTAGTCGCACATGTTATCAGAGTTTATTGCATGTCTGAGTCCAACAATGTTATATGCACTTCAAATAAAGTTTTTCAACACGTGCTAACTCAGGCTACCAGTAGCTAACAGTGGCAAAAACAAGTTCAGGATGTCCACAACACCTCAGCTTGCTAGCTGGGTACAGAATATTGAATTGGCACATATCTGTTTTTACCATATTGCTATTATTATTATATTCTAATAATAAAGTGGTAACAAAAGTGTTCTTTTTTACATAAACAGTAGTAGAAACACATCATTATGGGGTACAATCTAAATGTAATATTTTTGGTCTGATCTAATCTTGGCTGACTAAAAGAAGCAGCAGAATTCAGTCGACTGAGATCTAGTGGTGAAAACTTTATACATTATGTCTTTAAGCATGTCTTTGAGTTTTTCCGACTGTATTTTTCATAGCACAATGAAAAGAAAACAAGTAAACTGGAAGAAAGACCAGAAGACCAGAGGGAAGACATGTAGTAAAAGATTTGGGGATAGATTTAAACCATGTCCTCTGCAATAGTCATGCAGCATATGGATTGCCTGTTCAACACAGTGAGCTAAACAGGCAACTCTAGAACAAGCAATTAAATAAAAAAAAAAAAGACAAAACAATCACCGATGATAACACGGTCGGTTAATTTATTGCTACTGTTGTCTGTTTGCCAAGGTGTTTGACAAAAGAGAGCCTGTTGAGAGAACCAGAGAGGGGTCTTGAACCAACTGCCCCCATCTGTAAACCGACACTCTCGGCAGGTAGATGGGCAGCCAACAGCCTGCCAACACGCTAATACTGCTGAACCATAATTTCCACATTAGATCTCAGAGGGTTAAAGCTGTACCAGTCAATATTTTCTTGGTAACAATTACATTCAAAGTCAAAGAGGAAGCTCACACAAAAGAACAGATGTGGACATTCTTTTAGTGTTTTTCAGCTTACTGTTTCGGCTCATCCGCAGCTACTGTTTCCTTCCCCATGTACGTGTTTTTCTCAAATTCAGCTGTATTATCTCTTGATGCAGACAGTTTTCATGCTTCCACTCACTTTACTGCTCTCAGCTGTGGTGACTATAGTGTTATGTCTATGTTCATACACCAAACTCTCCTGTTTTGCACTTAAAACACTGGTGTTACACATTTCTCCCCTGTTCAAAAGCTGCCTACCACCACCTCCTCTTTCTGAGTGTGTGTGAGGTAGTGTGTGGGTTAAATAATGCATGTAGCACCTTGCAGGACCCTCATGACATTAAAAGTGCTTTGTAGTGAGTGTCCAAGCCCACATTCTCACAGTGAATACTATTAGTATTAGTAATACCAATAGCATTTATACTAAATAGTAATCATTTCACTGTAGTGGTAAGCAACATTTTAAATGGGATTTAGTCATTTCGTGTTAGAATTATAACAAAACCGAACTGACAGACATCAACAACAACGCAGTGGCGTTATTTGGGGGTGTCCAAATTCATAGGCTGCATCCTCCTGGGGCTGCATTTGTAGGCCGATTACGTCACAGCGACGCATTGAAGGCTGTCCACATTCTTAGACTCTTCTTTTCCCCAGATTTGAAGGATGGGTCGGGTGCATCCTTCGTGGCCCACCATATCCCAGAATTCATAGCGCAGCCCAGCCAATTCCAGTTTCCAACAATCGCAGTAGCTATCTAGTTTTAATAGTTTTAATAGTTAATAGTTTTAATATTACTCTAAGTAGTATTACTAATAAACCTTTAACTTATTTTCAGAGGAGAATGTAGCTGTGTAAACTTCAAATATCTGCTCGGTTTATCAAGATATCACATATTTGCAAAAGTGCTCCAACGTTTTCGGAGACGTCTGTTACCCACCAGCTCGATAGCTGACCGGGTGGTCAAGGCTCACTAGAGCCAGCAAGAACAGCAAACTCCCGGCACATCGTTTTCAAACCCCTCGCGGTCTTTCACTACTCAGGTTATGCATGATATATAAGTCACTTAGATAACTTAAAAATGTTATTGTTTGGCTTTTTGCAATGTTTGGTTTGTTCCTGAGTAAATCGGTTTGGCTGAGATTACAGCTGAACAAACTTCAGACGGAAAACTGATTAAACAGAAGTGTGAGATAATAGAGAATTTACACCAGTGTCCTGATATATTTTACATAGCAAGGAGCAGACGGATGAGTTTATTAAACGCCACCGAGACAGCTGGTGATGCAAATCTGAAGGCTGAAGGCCACTCCACAGCCACTCACTTCTGGCCGACCCGGCCTTCGCGGTCTACATGGGCCGGGCCCACTGAAGGCCGGGTCCTCAGGAGGATGCAGCCTATGAATTTGGACACGGCTTTTGGCTTCTTCTCATGTGACCTTTGACCCTTTTCAGGTCAATCAAGAATGATTTGTCACATGATCCTAAAACCAAAAACTCCCTCTCACATTATTATTTACTGTGTGACCTATATCATGGGTTGAAATTTGATATTTGTACTATTATAGGAATTTAAAAGACACCCAAAACAGCAGAGACTGTTTTTAAGCTTTGGCACTTCATTAATTTTCTGTGCACCTGTAAAACGTTTTAGAAGATCACAGTTTACCTTAAAGTTAAGTTAAAGTTATTTAATGAAATATGGGAAAAGTTAAAAAAAAAAAAAAAAAAGTCCAAATATTGAAAGGCTGGAAAAACCAGCCTGCTATAGTGGGGAATAATGAATGTGTTGGTTTCTTTCAAACCCCTTCTTCTGTACAGAGTCAATGCTTACAAAGGAAGAGAGGCTGGTTGGTCTGTGGTTCATTCTGCAGCAAGATCATTACTCTAAATGTTGGAGAAACACACAGTCTGTGGCTGAGCTGTACTTGGAGAAATTGGACAGCAGGGTGAAAGCAAAGTCCAAAATATTCATTTCCAATTTCATTGCTGTTTCCCAAAAGCATGTTCGGCTTTTCAATACAGAGATGCTCCCTTATTCACTCGGGGTTGCCACAGCATGTAATAACATTCTTTTTTAACTTGCATTTAAGATGTAGCGTTCAGCAGTTCTTCTATACCAAAAAAATGCTCTTTGTTATAAAACTCAAAAATAGTTGTATACTTTTTTCTACAAAAAGTCACTTTAATGCCCAGCAACTCAAAGGCAACCAGCTGTGAATAACAGATAAACGAAAAAACATCCAAAGCATCAAATATTTGCGAGTATATGACCTGCTGTGTTTAGAGTTGTCTTTGGAAATGTTTTTTCCGTCAGCTGCAGGGGTTCTCTGTCTTTGACCCGCAGTCGCCTGGCTGACAAAACTGCGACGAGGTTTCTAAAACGGGACTGTTATGCCGAGGTGGCCAGTGTAGCAGCGGCTGATGCATCAGTGCACCAATGCCAAAGGACACCTTGACAAAACCGTGCTACATCACAGCCCAGTGACTAACTTGACTGGCCTCAGACCTTTCAGCTTGTTGGGGTCATTGTCTTCCTGCTGAATAAACTGCTCTGAAAAACGTGACCCACTTGCAGAAGTGTGGGCCACGTATTCTCTCCTGTGTGTGTGTTTTTTAAACTGATCTGTTGTTACCTGCTTTCTTATCTTCCATAGTCAGTCCTCTGAATCTTCAGATAGGTGTTCACCTTCTGGTTTGAAGGCAATCTCGACATATAGAAAGAAATGATAAACATTTCCACATTTATGTGAACATTTTTTTTAAAGCCCCTCGGCTTATTTAACTCATTAGTTAAATTTATTTTGCACATGGATAAAAAGCTGCAGGAGAAGTTTGCCTTCAGTGCTTTCTGATGAGAAGGGTTCTGTAAAATGAAGGTTTTAAAATGTTGCACTAGACTCAAACTATGATCTTTTTCCCAAAGTCATCAAGATAGTTTTGTGCCTTTAAAGCCATTAAGGCAAGCCTCACCCGCCAGCAGAAAACGGGGACATAAGACACGAATGGCTCATAAACAATGCTTAAAAAAAAAGAGCAAAAACAAGTTTTTAAATCCATCTTCACTCTAGTGTTAAATTACTGTTGAAGAAATCTCAGAGGTGTTAGAGGCCCTGAACTTTCTGATTTAGGATAACACATAACATACAAAGTACTGAAGCATATAAGCAAACAGAGAAGCACAGGCTGTCCTGTGCCTTTTAAAGAGTGATTTACTGATCCAATACAAAATATCCACATCACCAGATTATTGCAAAAATAACCAAATGTTCTTGTTATCATTAAAGCTAATGAAGTGTACCAAAAGCATTTCACAAACACATGATGAGAAGAACTAAAAATGATTTCTCCCTCCATTAGTTCTGCTCATTTCTCTGGATAAAATGATCTTCATGGCTCCTGCTGCTGCTGCTGCACTAGTTTATGTGTTTGGCAGATTTAGTTCTTTGTGAGGGAAGCTATGTGCTTCAGCTATTGCTGTTTTTTTATTGTGTAAAATATTACTCGGAGATTAACAGTCTCAGCTCTGATCCTCCAACAGATCCTCCAATCCACCGCCAATCAAAGCTTAAAGAATATCACATTTCATCACAGGGTCTTTGTCCCATTTAAAACAATCCTTTTGTCTGTCAGATGAAAGACTCTACCAGCTGGAAACAGCTTTCTTAAATGTGTTGACAAGGCATTTTGCCTTTATGGAGAAGGATTTAACATTTTCAGTGATTCTGCAAATGCTTTAAATAATGTAAAGTTTTTCTTTTTAAAGGCACTATCTGCTTAACTACATTGAGCAACTCATGTGGTGTTATTATTATGGAGAAACAGCACGCTCCGGTGGATATATGAGGTACCTCTCTCTACTGCCTACTAAGCAACACATGTATAGTGACTCATTTTACCTTTAAGATATATATATACACAAATTATAGCCTAACTATGTTGACACCTATTAGCTTTTGGACTTACTTTCTAGGAGTCTTCCATTTTGGTTGTACTGGTCTTGTTGAGAGGGTGGAGCTGGGAAATTGGAAGGGTTGGTTTTGGCTGAGAGCCCAACTATGTCATCCACACCCAGATGTTGACTTTTAAGTTGCAAGGTACACAAACCCTTAATTTACAAAATTATGAGACTAGTTAGTAGTGGGAAAAGACTAGTAGTAGTGAAGACTTGAAATGTGAAGTAGTAAGGAAAAATTTAATTATAAATCACGTTAGCAGCTAGCTAAACATAACTACCTTTATCTGCTTTACATACCTGTGAGCTGACTGCCCAAGCTTTCATAACTTATGTTCATCAAATGACAAACAAGCAGTCCCTCTCAGTTGAGCAGATAACAGTGTCAGTGGTAACACATGTCAAAAGGGACATTTCTATCAGGTTTATCAGTACTGTTGGCATTTTAGTCAGAGATCTTGCACTGCCTCATTCTAAATCACATGGGTACGGAAGAGGATTAGGGCCACTGGGGGAAAAGTCTCAGAATTCTGACTTTTTTCTCAGATTTTTTTTCCAGTGGCCCTAATCCTCTTCCGTACATGGGTCCCTGTGAAACCTCTGTTTTTAAATTTGTGACTACAGTCACTCTGTACAATAGCTAGTTAGCTTTGTTACAGTTAACTTGCCAAGTAAAAGAGTTTAGCTACTGGTATGTGATTTTCTGATTCAGGGAACAGTATCATATGAATGTGATTAACATCACATCCACTGGCTGGTGTGTAAATATAATTCTGATTTCATAAGATCTTTGAATGGTCCTGTTTTCTAAATCAGGACATTGTTCTTTGTCAAATATAAATAATATCAGGCTGATCCTGCCACAATTTGTTCCCCCTGTCCAAATCACAGACAAACAGTATCCCATGGTTGTTAATAATTTTGAACGCATTTTGCACAGAGAGACATTTTTTGAAAAATGTATTGATAGTGTAACCCAACCAGTGCAGGGGCCTCCCTACAATAGCAATGTTGAATATTATTACACAGTAGAAAAAACAACTACACATAAAATAATTACACCGTGACGCCTCTGCCTTTCTAAATGGAGGTACAGTAACTGCATGTGTATATGTAATCGTGTAAAACCTGAAGATAGTAAGATTAACAGTAACAGTATTTTGTCTCTATCCGCCATTGTAGAAATTCATTTTATGTAAACAATAACGTGGTGCACAGCGTGAGGTGAAAAAAGGCACATACCTTTTATGTTGTGAGACAAACTCCGGGGTAAAACAAAGGGGGGCCTAGCAAAAAAAGTTGAGAACCACTGTTTTAATGCAAGATAAATGTCTTTATGTCTGTGTAAAACAATTCCTAGTATTCTAGTGGACTAGATTTTAATTATTTGACATTAACTTTTTTTAGACAGACTGTGGTGGGACTAACAGCAGAGTGTGAATGTTAGATAGAAAGTACTTAAGCATATGCTTCTATGAATTGGTGAATGAGGCAGGCTGTATTAAGCGCTTTAGGTGCTTGAGCAGAAAAAGGCTATACAAAAACTAGACCAAGGACCACAAAAGATATGTTGAGAAATAGAGATAAACTCAAATGTATTTATAAAGCAAACTATGTTATACAATCAAAGTGTTCAAACATCAAATAAATGAAAAATTAAAAAGATAAGAATTTATTGAAATAATGTTTCTAGTCATATAAACATAACATTACCGCAAAAACATGTTATTTAGACAGAATTTAAGAGCAGGCAGTGTTGAGGCCCTCTCAGCTCGCAGAGATAAGTCACATTCCCCCCTGTGGTTCAGGCTGGATCTTGGGATAACCAGACCCAACTGGTCAGTGGACATGAGTAACCTTGTTGGGAGGTTGGAGCTAGCCCATCGAATGATTTGTAAGCAAACAGTTAAGTGAAAATCAATGTGAAACCATACAGAGGGCCATAGAAAAGAGGCCAGTGCAGGGGAATTGAGCTCTTGGCCGTGTGCTTATGTGAAAAAAAAAACATGGCAAATAATTACCAAGATGACATAATAGCATGTATTCTTCTTCCAGAGTCATTAAGCAATATAAAGGTCTTCAAGCTCCACAAGTGGGACCAACCCCACAGTTTAAAAGTGAGGGGATTATGTAACGATTAGTTAAATGAAGCCTATGTTAATTTTTCATTTCTAGTTATACCACTATCTGCTTTTTTTTTGTAAAGGATACGTTTACTACATTTAGTTAGTTTTAGTTCTTCAAATTTCTGTACAGCATAAAACGGTTAACCTAGCAGAAACAGGCTTTATTAGACATGCAAGTGTTTTAGCAGCTAACCAGGAAGCAAACTCCATGAATATATAGAATAACCTGTTCTGGTCATAATCTGTAATCACATCAGATACATTCTGCCTTGCCACTGTTGCTTAACATACACGCTATCATTTTGTGAATGCGTAGCTGTACGTCTATGCCTGTTTGTCAAGATTTGTGTGTGCTTGTGTGTGGCGTTTCCTGTGAGGCATCGTTTTCTTTTATCGCTGTGTTGACACATGTGTGCTCACCCTTAAAACTACGTGGGGGGAAAGAAAAAAAAACAATGTGCAAATCATAAGTCATGCTACGGTTGCTGCATGGGAAGACAACTCCCCACTATACACACACTCTGAGAGACTTCCCAGCATTCAATGGGGAGAGGTATAGGGCACTGAAGGTGAGAGTTGGCATTCTAGATAGAAAACATGTAAACTGAATGTGCCCTTGAGAGAAACGAAAAGCTACAATGGTTTGTGTTTATTATTCCAGCTTTTCATTGATGCAATTTTAGAATTTGATCATTGCAAATCATGAAAAATGCTGTTTTCATAGACACGTTTTTTTTATTCCCCTCTGCAAAGTAAAATGGTTTGCCCCCACTTGTGGTCAGTTTATTAAGCCAAATGTTCATTTCTAAAAATATCATGTTGACAGGAAGGTGGCGGGCCCCATTTTGCAGGTGGCAGGCATTTAAACAAAGCACTGGCTTCACACTCAGCAGAGTCGCTAAGAAGCATGCCATCTGTAGCTCCGGAAACAATAACAGTGTCGCTCAGGGACTTCTTTGAATCCCCTCCTAACCATCCAGGCAAAAACTCAAGGAGAGGAAGACGAGGGGAAAAACTCATTCCTCTTGATAAGACATGGCTGCTTAGAAAATTCAAGAGGCCTTTGCAAGTTGTTCGACTGTCTGATGGAAAAGTACAGGTCTTTGGCCTGCCACCCACACGCCTAATCATCATCATCTGTATGGGAGCATCATCCTCCTGAGCCGCTGCTCTGTGTATAGAATTAGCACAACTCAATTTGGGAAAAACAACTGGCGCATGACGTTCCATCGCACAAATCCCTGTTTGTGCAGACACTCTCACGAGGGGCGACTTCTCATTATGAGTGGTGACACAGCAGAAAAAACAAGTCGGGGAAGGACACTGGAATATTGTGTTCTCGATCCAGGTGTTTTGAGAAATTAAAGCCTTTTTTCTTAAGTACAGGTTATTAAGTAAAGGATCTACACAGCTTTCTGCCAAGAACAGTTTTGATTATTTCACTAAGTTCATGTTTTCCTCATCTGACCTTAAACCCTGTTGTACAGTCCCTGCTGACAGTTACACCCATAACTTCTCTGATAATTGCACAGTTTTTGTTGTTTTGCCTGTCTACACCACCACAGTGGATTTCATACAATCAATATATGACTGAACGGCTGACTTTCAACTTTAAGTCAAGGGGTTTAACTAAAGTACTGTATTTACTATTTAGGAAATGCAGGCATTTTTATATGCAGTAATTGTCATTTGAGGATTGCTGCTAATATTTTTATAATTTAGATTAAAATTAGTGCTGTCAGCGTTAATCTCGTTAAAATGGCGTCAACGGCATAACCGCATTACACGGCAAATCTCCGTTAGCGAGTTCACCCCGTGCGTGGGGCTGCACAGCACTAACGCATTAACGAGCTAACGCGTTGACGCCATGCAGCCGCACGCACCGGGCGATCCGTGTTAACTCTAACAGAGAATTGTCGCGTTAATGCGGTTATGGTGTTAACGTCATTCTAATGAGATTAACGCTGACAGCACTAATTAAAATCCTTTGAAGTTTGTTGCCTGAAGTCTAGAAGCCCAGGGACATCACTAAATGTTTCTTCTCTTGAGATGATCTGGAAAGCCTTTTTTGCAGCCACCTTACTGCATGTTTGTGGGTCTCCCTCTCCATTTAGTTTTCTATTTAATAACTGGAAAGTGTGTTTTATTGGTTTGAGATCCGGTGACTGCCTTGGCCATTGAAGAATATCTTGTTTCTTTACCTTAAGAAACTCATAGGATGCTTTTGCAGTATGTTTTGGGTCATTATCCATGTGCACTGTGAAGCAATGTCAGATGGTTTTGCAGTTTTGAGTATAGCCCTGAACACTTCACTGCGCAATTCATTAACAAGGTCCGCGTCAGGTGTCAGGTGAACCAGGACACACTGATGATAAGTGGGCTACAGGAGCAAGAAAACATAAATGGAGAAGGGCTAAAGCCATGGCCAACTACCAAGACTTTGTGAAGTACCCTCTGAAAGTCTCCTAGAAGAAGTGAATGCAGTATTACAGACAATCTCTACTGCGACCATCATTGAAACCAACCAGCTGATATACACCACAGCAACAGTGATCCTTCAGATGCTTGGCTACAATATAAACACCTGCAAGGAGCAGTACCCTCCATGGAGAATGAGACTAGAGGCCAGACTAGATCACAAATACTGTAGATTGCACTAAAAGGTATAGAAAAAAGTGCTTGCTTAAATTAAACCTTGGCACACATGCTAGACGAAGAGAAGTTCACTAACTATCAGAACTGCAGAAAGGTGTGGTAAAGAAAGAGGTTCTTTAGAAATACAACAAGCTGAGGCCTTAGAAACTGCCAAGCAATGACTAACAGCCTTGGCTAGCTGCCTAAAGAGGTATACCAGAGACAGAAGCCAGGAGAATAAACCAGATTTTCTGCTCTGAACCACCCAAGGTGCGCTTTCAGCGGGAACAGCCCCACCGAGGCTTTAGACAGAAATGCTGGAAGAGCATATGGGAAAGGGACGCAACGCCTATTAACAGTGCTGTGGATAGTGCATCTAAGAGCAGAGCACAGAAACCTCCCTAAAAAGTAATCCAGTAACCATCACAGTGGCAGACATCCAGACAGAGTCACAAGCATTGGCAGAAACACCAGAGGGACTAAACACCAGCTAGAAGTAGACAGAGCAGTCGCTTGAGACCGTAAGACCAGACTGACGAACATGTGCACCGCCTGGATTGACTACAAGAAGGTCTTTGCCTCACACATGAATCCTGGAATGCCGAGAACTGTACAAGAGGAATTCAGGGGGATGCGGGAACCAACACTAGAGGGAAACTTCGAACCAGCACTCTGAGAAATCCTGAAAGAAAGAAAAGGAAGAAAAAATGTTCTAATTTTAGACTTTTAAAGCTTGTGGACAAATATGTATGATATGGTTTCAAAAAGGCAAATCTAGTTTACTTTAACTGAAAAAAGCATTTTTCTTTCCTTTCTCAACATATGTCTTAAATAGCCACCATTTTGAGTTTTCAAACAGCCAACGGGGTTTTATCATAAAAGTAACCATAAAAGTGTCATGAAACGCTGTGTGGCAGGCAGGGATTGGACCCAAACGCAAACTCACGGGGACAGAACTTGAACTCAAAAGCACAGCTTTATTGCTGGAAAATAGAACACAAGCAATACAAAACTAAACTGGGAAAAGCTAATTATAACACATACCAGAAGACACGGGGAGAATCACACACAGCATGAGGGACAACACGACACTGACTCAGAGAAACACAGGGTTTAAATACACTGGGGAGTAACGAGGGGAATGAGACACAGGAGGAGGGCACACTGGGAGAAATCAGGACTGATGAGACAAGCAAAGCAGGACACATTCACATAAGACATGGACCTTCAAAGTAAAACAGGAAGGATCACACAGAGACACGAACTTGACACAGTGGAGACAGCAACTAAGAAACACAGAGACATAAACCATAAGGCAGAGGACTCTAAGAACCGAAAGACACAGAGGGGAACTCAAACATGCAGACACAGACTTACACAGAACAGAGGGGACACAGAGAAACATGAAGGGCAAGGGATCGAAACTAAAAACCATAGAATAACTCACACAAGTACAATAATACAAACATCACAAAGAACTAAAAACGCTGGGTCAGGAGACCCAGGACCGTGACAAAAAGAGTCTGCACCACTTGTTGTCCTTGTATTTCACTATTAACGATTTCCCTGTAACAATATCTGTTACACTCTTTCTTTGGGCCTTATATTTAATACACCCTGAAGCAAAGTCTGGACTTTTCGATTCTATGATGTAAAATCCACTGTGGTGGTGTACAAAGGCAGAAGTATAGAAAATTGTGTCTTTGTCGAAGAAATTATGGATCCAACTATCACTAATCTCCAATGTGTTTAGCTCAACAAAGCATTCAGACTATGACTCTGCTTGCTAAATTGGCTGGATGGAACAGGTCATAATAAATAAATAATAAATCTGATAAAGAATTATATCAGAAAGACTAAACCTAAAATTTATACTAAAGTTGCTTGTGTATAAGTAAATACAAGTTTTTAAACAAGTGGCTGTTTTACCTTCCTAGTTCGTGGTCACTGGCTGGTGTTTATTAAAGGACAGGAAATGTTATATGTGACTAAACCCATCTATACCCTTAGCACTCTTGAATGGTAACTCCCACAAAGGTTTGTTCTTTCCATATTCACAGTGTTACTGATTGAACTGTCATAATAAGAGCTGACATTTAAATGGAATGAGAAGGACAAATCCACTTCTACTAGTAAATATCCTTTCTGCTGAAGGATCTTTGAGCAATATATATATACAGTGGGGCAAAAAAGTATTTAGTCAGCCACCGATTGTGCAAGTTCCCCCACTTAAAATGATGACAGAGGTCAGTAATTTGCACCAGAGGTACACTTCAACTGTGAGAGACAGAATGTGAAAAAAAAATCCATGAATCCACATGGTAGGATTTGTAAAGAATTTATTCGTAAATTAGGGTGGAAAATAAGTATTTGGTCACCTCAAACAAGGAAAATCTCTGGCTCTCACAGACCTGTAACGTCTTCTGTAAGAAGCTTTTCTGTCCCCCACTCGTTACCTGTATGAATGGCACCTGTTTGAACTCATCATCTGTATAAAAGACACCTGTCCACAGCCTCAAACAGTCAGACTCCAAACTCCGCCATGGCCAAGACCAAAGAGCTTTCGAAGGACACCAGGAAAAGTATTGTAGACCTGCACCAGACTGGGAAGAGTGAATCTACAATAGGCAAGCAGCTTGGTGTGAAAAAAATCAACTGTGGGAGCAATCATCAGAAAATGGAAGACATACAAGACCACTGATAATCTCCCTCGATCTGGGGCTCCACGCAAGATCTCATCCCGTGGGGTCAAAATGATCATGAGAACGGTGAGCAAAGATCCCAGAACCACACGGGGGGACCTGGTGAATGACCTGCAGAGAGCTGGGACCAAAGTAACAAAGGTCACCATCAGTAACACACTACAACGGCAGGGAATCAAATCCCGCAGTGCCAGACGTGTTCCGCTGCTGAAGCCAGTGCATGTCCAGGCCCGTCTGAAGTTTGCCAGAGAGCACATGGATGATACAGCAGAGGATTGGGAGAATGTCATGTGGTCAGATGAAACCAAAGTAGAACTTTTTGGTATAAACTCAACTCGTCGTGTTTGGAGGAAGAAGAATACTGAGTTGCATCCCAAGAACACCATACCTACTGTGAAGCATGGGGGTGGAAACATCATGCTATGGGGCTGTTTTTCTGCCAAGGGGACAGGACGACTGATCCGTGTTAAGGACAGAATGAATGGGGCCATGTATCGTGAGATTTTGAGCCAAAACCTCCTTCCATCAGTGAGAACTTTGAAGATGAAACGAGGCTGGGTCTTCCAACATGACAATGATCCAAAACACACCGCCCGGGCAACAAAGGAGTGGCTCCGTAAGAAGCATTTGAAAGTCCTGGAGTGGCCTAGCCAGTCTCCAGACCTCAACCCCATAGAAAATCTGTGGCGGGAGTTGAAAGTCCGTGTTGCTCGGCGACAGCCCCAAAACATCACTGCTCTCGAGAAGATCTGCATGGAGGAATGGGCCAAAATACCAGCTACTGTGTGTGCAAACCTGGTAAAGACCTATAGTAAACGTTTGACCTCTGTTATTGCCAACAAAGGTTATGTTACAAAGTATTGAGTTGTATTTTTGTTATTGACCAAATACTTATTTTCCACCCTGATTTACGAATAAATTCTTTACAAATCCTACCATGTGGATTCATGGATTTTTTTTTCACATTCTGTCTCTCACAGTTGAAGTGTACCTCTGGTGCAAATTACTGACCTCTGTCATCATTTTAAGTGGGGGAACTTGCACAATCGGTGGCTGACTAAATACTTTTTTGCCCCACTGTATATTGGCTTCCCACTGGTTCGGGGAAGGCAAAAGACTAAGGGACCAATCATATTTGCTCATGTGAACAGTGAAGGTAGCTAGAAGCTGTTTCTGTAAGTCACATGAGGACAAAGATAGCTAATGTCTATTTTGGTGTCCCCGTTGCCCCTGTTGATTCCTTGTATTTATTATATTACAAATAGTGAACATTTGCATTATTGCACATAACCATTTTTAAATGCAGTAATTAAAATAAACGGAGAGCTATTCGATACTACAAATCAGTGCCAGATCAGAAATATTCTGTTTTAAATCTGACGAGTATTTACAATCAGTAGTTGTGGTAACCTTGAGTACAGCGTATATAGCCAGGATAAGGTGTTCTGCCTGTCAGGGTCCACTAATTACTTTTCAGGCTTTCTCCCAGCTGTACCAACCTCTAAAGGAGAGGGAAAAAATAAAACAAGTATCACATTATCACAGTATTACCAACTAGGAAAGGAGGCTAAAGTTCATTTCCTTAAAATAACCCCAGAACCACAGGGCGAAATATGTGAACATATGACAGTTTTAAACCTGCTCTTGTGAATATTTTTATGTTGTCAAAGGAAAAGATGAGTGACTAGAGACATGTGGACGATGCTGTCATTGAGGAAAAACAAAAAAATGTACTCTCCTTTAAACCTTTATTGTCTTTGAGCTCATTGTTTCAGTTTTAGAGTCATAGTTTCAGTCTCATTGACTCTGTATTAGTGTTAAAGTCCTGAAAAATCCCCTGTATTTGTCCGCCTATAGACAGCAAGTAGCTGATCTATCCATTATACTCCCACTTTGTGTCATCAAGAAGTTATTACTAATTAATTATTTCACTTTCCTTTATCTTAACAGACAAAACAGACACTGTTAATCCAGATTACAAATATGTCACACCAGATTGCTCATGAATCATTCTTTTGTCTGTCGAGTTTCCAAACAAAAATAAGTCTACCCACAGGATAGCCCATGCTGCGCTGTAACTGACAAACTGCATACGTCCCCTGTTTTCTCCACACACGTGTGGATCGTGACCGGTGGGCTCTCCGACACAGCCGACTGTTTATGGCCTGTTAGGGTTCATCAGAGCCAAACATCCACATCAGGAAGGGGAGCAGGGGGTGAGCTTTTCAATATAAACAGCATCTTCAGCCATCAAAAATGTGCCCCCGGACCTGTTCGTGAGCGGAGCCCTGAAAAATAGACATCAGACATTGCATAATATCTTATGTAACAAGCCTCAGAAATTAATAGATGGGGCAGAGAGGCGGAAGAATTGGGAAATTATGCCATGGCCTTGCAGTATTGTATCGGTGCCCTGGCATGAGGGGCACACAGGAGGGCTCAAAGGATTTTAGGGGGGAATGTCAACTGCTTGATGAGAACAGAACATTTGAAGAGTTTCAGACTTTCAAGATAGATTAAAAATTCACAAATTATTAGACTAAGCTTCTTTTAGACTAAAACGACCTGATGCTTTTTCCAGTAATTCCAAGTCTTTTGGTTCATCATAGGTTGATAAATTCCTGACTAGTTAAGGTAAAAACATGCCATAAGAACAGAGTAAGATAGGAAATGTGATCTATACCTAGTTAAACATTTTAACTCAAGACTGAGTTTGAGTTAAGAAGAAACTTGCTAGTTTCCTGTCTTTGGTTTTAGGCCAATGACAGTTCTCCACACCAAGGGAAGTGGGGTGATTGGTATTGATAACAATGCATCGAAGTGATGTGGTGCAGCACATGCATGCTTGTGCAGAAAAGGGAAGCATTGTTTTTGAAATTTTATTTTGACACTAGCAGGGCTGGCTTCTGCTTTAGTAAGAGCAGAAGGGAAGTTTTCACTAATCTAACCCATAGCAAGCCTGAAGACTTTGTTTTTCATGATAATGAGTGGTGCAGATTGAACAGTATAAAGTGGCAAGTGTAAAAGATTTTGATGAATTGACGGCTCAAGGCATCTGCTAATGAAAACAAACTTTGAACTTGGAGCAATTTCTATGTCTTTAAGTTACTACTACTCAGTCACCAAGCCTAGAGACTGAAATCTGACCCTCTTGGCAACCACTGGTCAGTCAGGAATAATGTGTATTCACCAACTGCTTTGCAAGTTGTGAATTTAACTAAACTTTGTGATTCCTTTGGTCATTAGCAGATTGCCATAGTCTCCTCCAGTTTACATAGAAGATGCATACTTGGCACTTAAGCGTGATTGAGATTTCTATCAGAAATTTATTTTTAAACCAGAAATTCCTTATAGTCCGACACTGTAACCTTTCCACACCATGGGGTATGTGTCGACGTGATTTGTAGTTACATTTCTCAAGAGGTGCACATCAAGTTATGTAGAAGGTTGTGGCGTGGGGTTAAAATGGGGTTCAGGCTATAACGTAAATTACAACGTGGATCTGATGCAGAATATGTATTGAGCTTTGACAAAGGACATAAACCTATGAAAGAAATTTGTAATTACATAATTAGAGTTAAACATTATATTGTTAATTAACAACTCAAGTAATGTTTAGAATTAGGTAAATGTAGCAAGTGCATGATAATAATAGTGTAAGAATATGCATTACTATAACTAATTTAGTTATGACACTGCCTTTTCTAATCTTAAGTGGTGTAAGTGTAACTGAACTGATATTGCAAATGCAAAGTACAACATCTGTAATGCGCATTTATAAACCCTTTCTAAAATGCTTTGCAATTAGGCATTCACATTTATTTAGCAGCACTTGATTCCTGAATAGAAAACAACATTAAATTGGTTAAATGTAGTTAACTCTAGGTGAATTAAATCTTTAACCACAACTCATGTGCAGGGTCTGTGTTCTTCACACACAGCAGAATATATTTCCTACTTTAACTGCACTGTTTTCACTAATGCAAACTGATATCAACCTATGTGAGCTCAGCCTTAAATAGCTGATAGCATTTTATTTTTGCATTGAATGAAGATGTGTATTATTCTGCACATAATGTTATATATCTAAAAGGAACATTGGACAAATTATATACACATAATTTGCATGTTTTGAAGCATTTTAGGATCAAATCTGACAAGTCCTAAAATAAAAATTAAAAACAGCCTATTATACCAAAATATTCAACAAAACTGTATGAAACAAATTTACCATATGGACACACTGCATAATCAAGGAATTTATCTTCTGTCAGATAAAGCTTGACATATACATATGCAGTTTTACAGGGGGTGTGGATTTCATGCCAGCAGATCTCATTTTGTTTCCTAGTACTATTGCACAACTTTATTTGGTCTCACGTGTGCAGTACATCTGAGCAGCCTACACTGACGTTCAATTAATTAAATGTGAATTAACCAGGAATCTGATTACTATTATTTATTTTTTTGTGCGACTTTCTTACCACAAGTGAGTCATAAATAAAGTTTTATCCTCTGTAAATCAATTATGTGCTTTGGCTCTTATGGTCAGAAAACACCCATCTGGATAAACATCTATTTGTAAGAGGTGAAGGGTCTTTGTCAGGGTCTCGCTTCTCGTCTTCAAACACTTCTTTTATGCTAAATCGGGAAGACAGATGTTAGATTTAACAAAAACACTCTGGGGTCCTACGCGTTTGCCCTCCCCTTTGATTTTTGTGAACATTGTTCAGCCGTGTCAAAACACAGATGTGGTTATTATTCAGAAAACAGGGTCTGAAATTGAACAAGGGCCTGCAGGGCCTAAAAGTTCCAAATTCCAAATCTAAAGTTTTTATCTGTCCCAGCTCACGTGCAGTAAACTCAACCTGTCCCAGCGATCACTCCAGCAAAAGTTCAGAAAGTTGGCAAATGCATTTGTGCAATGTCTTTCTCAGTTTGTCAGTTACATAACGCAAGCGTTCGTTTGACTGGTTTGCTGAGTGGGAGTATTATCATGCAGCAACAGGTATGTTCCAGTCTAAAGTTTATCTAAGTTCTGTTTGCTAATATTACGATCCAAGTCCAAGTTATGAAGTTCAGCAGTATTTGAACAGAGAGGGTGGGATGGCTTTGAGCAAATAGAACTCTTACACCGTTGTTGGGCCAATCACGATAACCGATAAACGGGATACACATGTGTAACATCAAATCAAAGGAAAGTTCACACTGCTTTTAAATAGCTTATTAATATATACTTAAAAACAGCCAGCCCTTTAATTGCAGCATGATAAAAAATGTGACATTTGTCTTAATTTGTAACATTTTTAAATCTATATTTAATTGTTGTTACTTTGTCACTTGAATTGTGCATGTGTATCCCACCACAGTGATCACTATTAATAAAATATTAATAATCAGTTTTATTCTTCCTTCTGTAACCACTAAAATTGATTGCTGTAGATTTTAGTCACAAGGTTTGTTGATATGTCCAAAGTAAATGTACCAATTATTGTTATTATGTACCAGCCGTGGTTACACCAGCCTTTTATTAGCAGGCAAACATCAAAGTAGCATAGCAGCATGTAGCTCTACAGCACAAATATTTTTAGCTCATTTTTTTTTGTTTAATATTTTAGTAAAAATCACAATTCTGAGAATCATGTTTTAGTATTTTAACGCTCTTTTCTTGTTCTGAAAGTTGTGAGTATAATATTATGTTTTACCTTCAATTAAAACTTAAGTGCTAGAAAGTTTATTATCATTTTTGCTAATTATTATCTTTCTGCTCAGCATTAGCACATTCTTCTTTACATGCTCAACAATAAAGAGTGATATTTATCATTATGTTTATGTTACTTATCCACTTTAGCAAGACTTTTGTTCTGCTTACCCCAGAGCAAAATCTCTTCCTTCTTAGCTAACATAAGGAAATATTTTGGTTTGGGGTTTTTTCCTCAGCTAACATTGCAGCTAACTGTTCATCTGTCATTTGATAATAAGTAGTTGGCTTTTCTACATGGAAAAGAAACTGCCACACCAGACAGCAGAGGCATAAGAGGCATAAGTCAAATAAACCTAGTGATATGCTATGCTATAAATTGCCATTTTCCATTGAAAGTGTGGGCAACTGTGGCAATCTTCTAGCAACCAAATCTGTCACAATGAGTTTTTGGTTATACTATGTTCAACACAGGCATGTCGATACCTGTGAGATTGCTGGTGTTTGCCACACTACAAACTGACATTATGTGTGTTTTCAACATTATACAAGTCACAAAGAGCAGCGCATTTCAGCAACATATAACAGAATTTTAGTAGTAATGTGATTAATTGTTTCACCTTGCTCTTAAATACATGCAGTATCTGTACTGCAATTGTTCAACATCGTCCATTATAAAGTGTTTAGTTTTAATTGTGTTTTGTTTCCTGCTTTTTAGATTTTGATTTTATTCTCCCATTTAAATCACCAGTAAATTCAGAAGCTAGGTAGTTGACATCAGGGAATAGACATTTTCCCCTTGTCAGCAGTGATTGGCAGGAAGTCCCAGCCAGTCTTTAGGCTTGTATGATTGGGCCTCAATGTTCTATGAAGACGTTTGGAAGGAATATTTTATATTTTAAGAGTTATTATTTGAATGAAAGTATGAATGAACCACAAAGCCTAGCTTTTTTCAAAGGAGAAGATCCTGTCACAATCTGCTGTAAACAGTTAACTAAAAATCAGCATTCATTCCTTTTCAGGTAGGAAAGAACAAAGGTCATTACAGTTCACTTCTAAGATTCTATGTAATTCATTTTGTAATTTCAAATGCTAAAATAAAAATTGGCCTTGAAAATGTTAGTTGTTTAGATCCATTAACTGCTATTTATAAAGGACTAATTTTCCCCGTGGTAACCGCATCTAAACATAGAAGGCACTTTTAGGTTCTGTTTCTCTTCTGAAAACAAAAGAAGCACATGATGGGAGTGTTATGATGAGAGTGGCTGGATGGCTTTGAAGCCTGATTTTCTTTGTTTCTCTAAACTGTTTGCTATCAGTCTCAGGTGGAATTGCTGGGCTGGCTTCTCTCACTGGGTCCGCCTCTGGGCAGCATTTCCCTATAGTTCCCTCCTTCATACACCTGCTTCACATTTGCGATCGAGTGCTGGGTATATCTGGCTGGTGGATTCACCAGTTCTTTGCAGGTTTGTTACAAATAACAGGTAATGAAGGTGGCTCAATGGGCGCCATGATGGTGATGACAATCTGTTTGTTTCCTCCCAGTTACCTGTCTGAGCTGTTGTGGAAACTTTGGCTCTTTGGAAATACAAACCTCCTCCATGACTCCATTCACCTAGAAAACAAGTAAGGCTGACACAGTTTTCACCTCTGTCAACAGTGTCCCACTACTGGACTGCTTTTAGCTCCCTATTTAAAGGCAGTGCTCACTAATGAACTGCAGAACCTCCCGACCATCTATCCACTACTTCTTCATTCAGTTGTTGTCAATAAAATAAATCTTAAACTTCCCAGCTGTTCTTTGAGTCTGCTCTCTGGGTCTACAATTAGCCACATTATTACAGGAAGCAGTCATCTATAAAATTGAATAAATGTCATTCAACCTTTATGATCCTGTACATTAAACATAAAAGTTTTTAATTAAATGTCAAGGTGTCAACTTTTGCACCATATCTATTTATAAACGGCATGTTGCAATTAGAACGTCGCTCATGTGTGCCGGTTTTGTTTTTAGATACAGAATGTAACCCGCAGCTCAAAGGCTCTCAAATAGTTGCAGCTCTGCTATTGAAATCCATTTTTAGGTCAAGTCCCAGACATGCACTCCTTTCCATTAATTTGAGAGCATTTGATCAGGTCAGCTTCATGTCCGAATGTGCACACTTGTCACTCTTCTATAAAATTAGCGACTACAATCTTACAAGGTTGATCTGGCACAGTAAGACTGTAGCAACATTTATGTGTCACTGTCAGCACAGCACACGTCACATTAATACGATTACAACTGCAGGTGTCCTCTGCTCAAACTAGTTTAAAGGGAGACTAATATTTTTTTAAAAAGCAAATATTAACAGATGCTGCCCTGGACAAAGCCTGAACGTGGTGCATCGGGCCGTTTTTTCCACATTTTGGCAGCAGCATTGTTTCATAAACATAAAAGTGCAACAGTCTGGCACACGCAGAGCTTCTAAAATCCCATAATGGTAACTTGGCTTAGTTCATCAGTGTTGTAGGTGTGTTTGAACGAAAGCATGAGGAGCATAAACATAATCTATCAAATCCCTGCGCTATGCGTGAGTAAGTGTATAGTCTCTGAGTTTCATACAGGTGGATTCTGCCTGGCCTGCAGTGCTTATTTGATCACTAAAAATGTGGCACATACTTTGAGTTTAACAGTCTTACTTGAACTGTTATCACCTAATGATGGTCAACATTGCAAATATATTTATGTAATATACATTACATTTACAATAAAACGCTTTAAATATATGGTACCAAAACTTTACTTCAATTCAACATTCGCCTCAAGGGCCTTTATACTGTGCATTCAAGACCCTACAATTATACAGAGAAAACACCAACAATTAAATGATCCTCTATGAACAATCTCTTGGTGACAGTGGGAAGGAAAAATTCCCTTTTAACAGGAAGAAACCTATGGCACAGCCAGGTTTATGGAGGAGCAGCTATCTGCTTTAAGTGTCTGAGGGTATAAAATATTACTATTACACTGTACTAAGTGTTGAAGCATTAATGATGAGTTGTAGATGATATGATGATGATGATGCTCACCCAAACTCCTACCTCTTATCCCGATGTTGTTGACATCTGCTCTGCTGTGTTATGTTCCTACCTTGTGCTTTTATTAGCTAATATCAGTAAGTTAGCTGCCACTCATCTGCACTGCAAAGATGGCAGTTTTGCAGTGACCATAAAGATGCATAGCATAACCAACATGCACAAACTACAACAAACATAGCATTCGAACACCAAACGTCCAGAAATGCACATGGTGAATGCAGTCATAAGGTAGGTAGGTAGGCAATATTTATGCAGTTTCATTAAGATCTGACTTCTTCCTCGTTTGCTCTCTCCTTGGCTCCCCTCTCAGTGAGCATGAGCGTGTGTCTTCCAGGAATTGGCCCAGGCGCACCTGTTTTCCATCTGTAGTCACTGGCAATATTTAAACCCAGCTTTCATCTCCACGTTTCGCCAGATTGTTAACCTACTTCATGTAGCTGTGAAGTGCAGGCCTCTTGCATTTCAGATTTACTTTCTACTTACCTGCTGTTAACTTGTGCTTTCAATTACCTGCTTCTCTCCTCCTACTCTTGGAATAGCATACACATCTACATACCTGCCTGACCCACTATCATCCCAGACTAGGAGTCAACCATGTATCATCGATAGAGGACAGAAAGGAAAGACACTTCTGATTCAGTGACGAGTTACTTACCTGAATAAAACATTCAGGTGACTGCAGAAACCTGTCTGATTTTCTAACAAGAAGCCTACCTGAGTGGCTTATTCACGTTTCTGAGACATCCCAGGAGTATCACCTGTTTCTTTGTCGTGAAATTCTCACCTAAGTTGAACACCCAGCTTTTAAGAAGCTCCATGGTTAACTTCTATTGCTTTTGTAAAACCATCTTGGCTTTTTTCATTAAACGTTGTGAATCTGTGATTAGCGATCTGCGTGTGTGTCCTCTTTGCAAATAGTGACACTAAAAGTGATCTGCATGTGTTTTACCTGCACTTTAACAGCGTGGAGAACCCAGCAATGTTCTGTGCCTGAAAAGGAACTCAGAAAAAGTAGGTCATCTGGCTTCATGTTCATACACGTGTTGCACTGTTGGGATGTGCAGTTTATAATATCTGCCTGCAAATCCTCTGGTCTCAGATATAGCTGCTCCATGGACCAGCTATCGTGTGACAATAGTTCACATGAACTTGTTACCTGACAGAGAAAGCCAAAGTGATGTAGAAGCGGACGAAGATGCCAACTTTTGGATGGTTAACTTGTTGAGGTATTAGAGACTTCTTCAGGGGACTTACTTACCTGCTGACAGATGCTCCGTCTAATTACTGCCAGTGTGGTTCAAGTATTCATAATCGCTGTCAGCTGAAATGAGCCAACTCTCATGAGATGATTTATAGCATTTCTGTGCTGTTATTCAAAACATGAGACAACACATGACATGTAGCACCAAAAAGGGGGAAAAGCATGTCGAGCTGGCCTGTAACACCACACACAACTATTTCTGACCTCAGTGGCTAATAATAAGAAGGCATAATAAGAATAAGAATAATAAGAAGCGTATTTTTTAATGCAATCAATCACCCATGCTATTCCAAAATATTGTTCTGCCCACTGTTATCAGCTGTACTGCGCATATAATAAAGAAAACTATCACTTGTTGCCTGCTTGTTGCCACATGAATGCCTGCTGAGAGGTGAAACCTGAAGGCGGATAAAGTCGAACCAACATCAGCTTCCTCTTTCCATCCTGTAAATACGGGGCAAGGATGTAGCAGAGAACAGCAGGTCAACAAAGCACACTTGGAATGTTTTCATAAACAGACGTGTTCAGTGTGTCGTTTCGGTGATGTTTGACGATAATGAGCTTTCAAATGTAAAACCAAAACATGCACAAAGGTGCACAGCAACAAACTTGAAGTGACAGCTGATGAAAGTCAGTTAAATGAAGAAAAATGGCCTATCTATATAAAAATCCCCACTCACCACTGTAAGCAGTCTTCCTTCATGCTCGGGTCCTCTACCATAAGCCCGGGAGGTTGAGGGTGCTGCACAGTATCTTTACACTTCCTAGGACTGCGCGCTTCTGGACGGAGAGCTCAAATGTCATTCCTAGTATCTGCTGGAGCCACTCGCCTAGTTTGGGTGTCGAACAAGCTATAGGTTCATGTAACCCCTTCTGCTGGGATTACTTGTGTAATAGCATTCCAACAGCTCCCTATTCCCATCCTTTGTCTACGTTCTTGTTCCAGTAGCCCACTTCTCATTAATGTGCCCTGCTTCCTTAACACCTGATGTGGTACTTGTTAATCTAGGAGATGTTCGAGCCAGTATGGCATCCTGTATGGTTTAGGTAGCATGGGGGGCCTAGCCAGATGGACATCATGGTCGAGATTGGTATCCCCACCCTGTTCTGCTATATATATACAAGCTAATATTTAAATATATATATATATATATATATTCATTTATATATATATATATATAATGTATATATATGTTAATCAATAATATAGAGAGAGGAAGCAGAGAGAGACTCCCCTGAGAGAGAGAGAGAGACAGAGAGAGAGAGAGAGAGTTAGTACATATATAGCTAAGTTATCTGGCAGATAATTGTTTGTAATGAAAGACAGACAGAGAGTACCGCAAACACTGGAAGAAATATTGAAAGTCTACAAGATGTAAGAAAAACTGTTGAGTCCATTTCATATTGTTTTAAAATGTTTGCATTAAGTTCGATGTATTACATACAAACACACCATATTGTGAAGACACCCAGTCTCAATAGGCTTATCCAGTAATATCTCCTTTAAATCGGTCAAACAGTGTTTGGCCCAGTGATGAGGAAAAGATAGCAAAGAAGGTTTTCAGCAACAGACCCGTCGCATCAAGAAATTCTTTGACAAGTGGTTCCTATTTTATTTTCATGGAAGAAAAGGTGCTCAAACTGAGCACCAAAATGGGGAAGAAAGGTGATTTAAGTGACTTTGAATGTGCCATGATTGTTTATGCCAGATAGGCTGATCTGAGTCTTTCAAAAACTGCTGATCTGCTGGGAGTTTTCCACACAACCATCTGTGGTTTTTCTAGAGAATGGTCTGAAAAACAGAAATGAGTGGCGGTCAGTATTGGTCAAGTTACTTGAAAAAAGTAATCAGTAACTAATTACTTCCCAAAAAGTAATCCCGTTACTTTACTGATTACTTATTTTCAAAAGTAATTAATTACTTAGTTACTTAGTTACTTTTTAAAAACACGATTTACAACCTGAATAGGTGATAAAGCGATAGATCTTTCAGCCCAATTCTACTTTTTCTACATAATCCATCATACAAAATGTAATCAAATGGAAAAGTCTCTTTTTAAAACTTGTTTTATTAGTTTTAATCTTTTAACTTTATGCATCAAGCAAAAATTTAATTATATGCAACATTCTCTGACTGGAAGAAATTTGTTTAACATTTAAACCTATTTTCTGCACATTCCAGCACATAAAATATTTTGTTATCGTTTTTATCGTTAACTCGGTTTTCCTGGGTCTTTTCACGTGTGTTATGAATAAATCTTCTTTTTTTCGGTACCGGTACTAGTTTTATTTTGTTGTATTTATCCGCGACACCTTAAAGGCCGGTCCGTGAAAATATTGTCGGGCATAAACCGGTCCGTGGCGCAAAAAAGGTTGGGGACCGCTGTTCTAACGTGCACTAACCAGTGTCACAGTCACCAGATCCCAATTTAATAGAACACTTTTGGGATGTTACACGGGAGAGTCGCACCATGAACGTGTAACTGATAAATCTGCAGCAACTCTGTAATGCTGTCACACCAAAGTCTGCCAGCAATATTTCCAACACCTTGCTGAATCCATCCCACAAAGGCTTAGATTTCTATGCCTGCTGTTAAAACTCACGACACTAAGATTTAATGTGTATTTGTGTAATATTTATTCCTTTTGGGGGGAAAGTAGTTAATGCAAGGCAGTAAAATAATACAATGGATAATAAATGCATGGCAAATAAAGGCGACAGTAAACTGCAGCTTCCTCAAACTTGGCCACCACCACAGGAACGCCCAAATGATAAGTCCGTTCCTGGTCCTGCTCGCTTTAAAAGCAGTGAATTGCACTGAACTGGCAGCGTGAAGCTGTTTTTCTCCAACAACGTGGTCAGCCAGAATGTAAACAACGACTCCCTGTCATTAAACCTGTATTTATCCTAAACACTGCCCAAACATAAAATTGGACACTCATTATAAATGGTTAAGACTACAACGCCTGTTTCAGGTGGAAAAACTGGTAAAAGACTGACTGAGCGACTCCACTCAGACCGTCACTTTCTGAGCTCTGGGCTGTTTAAGTGTCTCCTCAAATCAAATGAGGTAATTGGGAGAAGAAGGAGCCCCCAGCAGCGGTGGGTGTAACACGACGCTTAAAGAGTTGCTATCATCACATGGCAGATGGAAATTTCCATTCAGTGTCCTTGCTTGTTAAATGGGAAGGGTCTGAAGCGCTCGTTTCCAGTAGTCCGCTTCCTCCTGCGCCGCTCTTACACAGTAGGTAAGACCCCGACATTTCCATTAACATCTGCTCTTTACTTTAAGTTTTTTTTTTCCATCCTTCTTGTGATTAGCTGCCTAATCATTACCCTCCCTTTCTGATACTCTGGAAGCGGGCAGTTTGACTCGGAGGGCTTCCCCCCGCCTGGTAAGCAGTGTGGTGAGGTTTAATGACTAAAATTAGAACATGTAAGTCAAATCATAAATAATAATAATGACAGAGAGCTCACTTGTGCGCGGGTTTATTTGGGTTTGCATGCATGCTTATTCGTTTGTTTGTTTTTTGGTTTTTTTTATCGGGTTTCTTTCTACAGTAAAGCGTGTCTTTAGATAAGGAGCATCTGTGTGCGGAGGCTTCCTGCAGGGTGGTGCCTGAAGTCAATAAACAGCGCCAAACGTGTCTTTATTTATAAGAGACAATTGCGCTTTTTTCTTTCTTTTTTTTGGTGTGAGCATTTATTGTCTTAACAAAAGGGTTTCTCGAGCCACCAGTTGATCGCATGCAGCAAACGTGGATTTTGCGTGGAGCTTGTGTGTGTTTTGCATGCTTTTCCGCGTTCACTGAAACCGCAAGAAAAAAGCTACACAAAGGCGGCTAATAAATTTGCATCTCGCTTTTTATTTAACATTTCCCTGCTTTTTTTCACTTTCCATAGTTTCTGTGACTCATAAAGTCTCTCTGTATATAATACAATTCCAGTAATGATTTTTGAAGCGGTGAGCAGCTGGAGAAGATGCTTAAAGAAAGAAAGGATCGTGGTTTATGTAACAGCGGAGCGAGGCACGCGGAGCGTGGCTTGAGGAAGCCCTCTGAGGACTAATAGATATGTTATGACTGCAATCACAAGCTCATACTGTCCCCATGCTTTGATGGAGATGCTTATATGGTTAATCTCAGTTTATTTTGACGAGATTTCATGTCCACGCTTTTTGTTTTTTGTTGTTTCTTTGTCTGTCATGGTGTGCCCCTCAGTTACCACCTGGAAGATCTTTTTTTTTTTGACTGTGGGCATCATAATAGATTACAGATTGTAAAGAGTGAGGTTTTTATAATGGGATGCTTTTCACTTTCCACTTTACTCTCTTGAGCGTCTTTTGGTTTGAAATTGGAGAACACTGGTCTTAGTGGCAGACAGCCAGGTGACAGCACAGGACTGAAAACAAAGACTTAGATTGAGCCTGGAGAATCTGCAGGCTTGGGCGTATTCAAGTGGTGACTTAAGGTTCTGTCACTGCCATTCTGGAAGCTAAAAATACCCAGTTGCTACACAGTGACCGTACACTTTCAAACCAAGGCCTAGATTTTTCTTTTCAACCTACTTGCATAATAGAGGTCTGAGTATGACTCCACCTACATGGATATTTAAGTTTCTAGATGTGGGCGTGTTTTCTTTGAGGAATGTGGTGGTGGCAGTGGTACACACTTGTGTCTTAAAGACTGTGTGGAGACATAATGGCTATCAGTTATTGAAGAGAAGTTATTACCTGGCTGCAGCTTTAATAATTACTACAGAGTAAATGTGTAACCTAAGTTTATAAGAAATTTGAAATGACCCATTGCCTCAATGGCAGTGGGTCATTCCAGCTCTTGAGCAGAAGTGCACTTTAATGAAGTTTGACAACTTCCTAAACTGTAACTTTTTTTAAAGAGTATGGTCAGAGTTAAAGGATTGTAGAAGCATAACATAAGCGTGTTTCCAGCTTGGAAAAGGTTTTGTGGATCACATACCAACTGAGCAGTTTCCAACTATTTCACCAGCTGCACGCTGGTTAAACTAACCTCCATGTTTAATATCCGTGCAGTGCCTTTCAGTCTTACACCAGCTGACTGTAAAGGTCTCTGTGAAAGCAGCCATTACAGTTATTTTAACTGCTTTTCCAAGATAAAGGTGGGAAGGAAATTCCTGCACATGTTAGAGCTTGGAGCTCGTGAAGCCTTACTCCTCACCGACCCCATGGATACCTGAATGACACATGTAGGTCAGATCCTGCTGCGCAGCTGGGAGCTGAAATATTGCCTGCACTGGCTGATCTAACTTGGAGTATGAGCAAATGATCCACAAGCCAGATGCCGTGTCAGTTTCAAAGGAATGGATATCATACAAAGATGCATTGAGCCAGTGCCACAAAGCACAGAAGCAACTGGCAGTTTTCCAGAATGCTGTCGGCACATTCAATGCGAATGTGAAAAGGTAAATACACTGTATAATGTGTGAACTGAATGATTGCATAATTCACAAACCTGGGCTGTTCACTGAGGTAACCACCTGCCTGTATGCAGTAATCCAGCTTTTTTCTAATGTAAAACTTAGCAGAACCTTGGAGGGAATTTACCCCTTTTCTTTTTCTCGCCAACAGGGTGGTCAGGGGTCAGCTGCAGGGGTTCAGTGTCCTCTAAGCACTGTGGGATGTTTGCCAACACAGCTGCTTGAGCACTTTAAAAACTCCTGTGGAGGGAATAAGGTGTGATTCCTGATTAGGTTTTTTTGTTTTGTTTTTTTGTAGTTTTAGGGGGCATTCCTCAGTTGACTGATTGTGGTACACCTGGGGTAAATGTCAAGGAGAAAACCACAAAAGGAAAAGAAGGCAAAGAGAGGGAGTGATAGAAACTCGTAAACTATTTTTTTCAGCTAGCAAGCATATCAGGTGTCAGTCACATAGCCCTGGAGACCTGTCGACCCATGTATTTCCCGACCGTTTGACAAGTGATTGCTGGAGTTTGCTAGCTTTCACCAGGTGAAACAGGTCATAAAAAGAGTACTGCTTCAAAAACCTCCTTAATTGTTATCCATAGTTGCACACGTCTTTGCAACGCAATTTCATGGTAGTGACAGTGCAACCACTTGCTAAGCATTCGCAGAATACACAGCAGGACAGGTGACTGCCAGCTCTCAAGGCCTGTGTGAATGGGGCTTTAGCAAGTGATATCACATTGACTGCTCTCAACCACTCACAACTTGTTGGGGAATGTACATTTTCCCCTCATGATCAGTGGTTTCCTTGCAGTTAACAACCTGGCTATAGGCCTGTGTGACTGGGGGCTTAGCTAGGCTATCTGTCTCCCCATGCTTACTCTGCCTTCATATTTGTCCTGCAGACTTGAGAGTTTTAGAATATTCTCATCTAAAACCTCTGAAGAAAGGACAATATACAGACTTCCCAAGATACTTCTGCCTTTCCTAAAAATGTAGCATTTATAATTTACCCAGAGTAACTCTGAGTTTACCTAATGTTAGCAAGTCCCTGCAAAGGTAAACACGAGTTTCATGTAGGCAACACTGTGCATGAGAGGTAATATATTTAAATATTTTCTTCTTTTATCTGTCTGCCAGGAATCAGAACTATGAGTCAGTGCCTTAGCAAGAGATTAGTGCAGAGCACTTGACATGATTGTAGTTCTAAATATCCCACATAGCACCTCTGAATAATCAGAGAACACCGAGTTCATGGTCGCTAAAATATTCTCCATTTTTCTTCTACAATTCGTTCCTTAGACCCAGTTAATGTAATTAAAGTGACCTGAATTCATGCTTGTGTAGTGTAAAGACTCTTTTTCTGTTTCTCCTAATTCAATATTGTATGCTTCAATTACATTTTATAAAGCTACTAGGGACAAAGGTGTCAGCTTTACATAAGCAGCCAGAGTAGTTCTGTGTTAAAGTGAACTTAAAATGCAGACTGTTATGTGGAAAGCTCTTACTATGGCGTGATGAAGATATCCAGAGTTCAAAATGGTGCCAACTAGAGAAACATGAAAAGAAGCAGGTTATTTTGTAAATGTGTTCTCCTACTGAGAGAACAGTCTGTCTCCTCTGTGCATCGGGTAGTGACGTCTTTATACAGGTGACCTAACAAAAGTTACTGGCTCCAAGCTCTCAAATTACACCCACGGGTTATTTTTCATGGTGGAAAAGACCACAGATGGAACTGGTTTTAGTCTTTTAGCTTAATTTTAATCAAACTGAAACTGAAGACACCGAGAACTGAGCCTTTGACGTAACAGGAAACAAAAACCCTTCTCTGGCCCATTAGCCCCTTCTGAAGTCATCATCCACTCCTCCAGCTAGAGTCAAGGGTGAAACCTTGAGCTTGTGAAGAATTACACATTGTTACAAAACAAAATGCTGTCGTCACTATTAGCAGACATGAGCTGGCAAATCAATATTAACTGATAAGATGGACAGAGAGAGAAAGTCTCCAGGGTTCACAAACAGGTTTGGACACACCAGGTTTATTCCAAAAGGTCAATATGGTGTTTACTTTAGGTCTAAGGTCAAAGTTTTTTGTCAATATGGGCTTTTTTTTTTGGTTGTTTTTTGTGTGTTACTTGTTTGATATTCGTCATAGAAATCTCCATCTTTATGTAACAGTTTCTTTTGAATAAATGAAACGATTCATTCCTTCACTTCCGACACTGCTGTCGCCTAACAGTGGACGCAAACTGGTATCTTAAATGTCACAGGCAATAAGGGCCGTTCCATATTATGTTAGAAATAGGTCACACCATGTGCGATTTGGCTACGTCAAAAAGTGTTTGCAGTTGTTTTCAGTGGCCACATACGTCACAGTGATCGCATGAAATGACAGAGGTGCGTTCAAACCTCGTCTTCTTCTTTACCTTCACACATCTAGCCCGTCGCTGTGAAACGATAACGGGAAATGAACAGAAAATGTTGGAAAACAGTTGAGAGGAATTATCTAACCAGCTAACCTAGCACTTTGGATGTAGTATAAAGTTGCCCTTATTCAGGAGAGTCGTTGTATGTGATTATTTGTTCCAGACTAGAGGGAATACCTCAGGACTGAGGTTGAAAAAATAGTTACCAGCCACCACACCTTTTCTGGGAACACTCAGTCCTCTGTGCTTACTTTACCCTACAGAAGCAGAACATTAAAAATCAAACTTCTCTATGGAACATCAAAATCAAGAAATAGATTCCTAACCCTTCCATATGGTAGCAGTTTCAAACTAGATATGAATAGCATGAACGCAGCCTTCCAGGATAGTCTGTTCATATGCTCTCAACATGTGAAAACGTGATATTCAATTCCAGCGCAACAGCAAGGGAAATTTACAGAAGGGAGGAGGGAGTTGTCGTCCACATGTCACACATGATGATTCGTCCCAAGTGCAAACAATGACAAACTGGATGATCTGAAGGAGCATGCGTGCCTCTGTCACACGCTCTCATATGTGGTTATAGTTCTTGCTGCAGGGACACAAGTGAATGTTAAGCCATCCACAGATGACACGCCTCACCAGTAGCTATGGTTAGGCTGTCATAATTCTTTGCAGATTCAGAACGCTGTGATTTCTGTCACTGTTCTTAGGCAGCAGAGGCAGATGGACTTCACTGGTCTAATGGACAGTTTGGTATTTTTTGCGCTCATGAAAAAGAACTTTTAGCTCCGTGAGCTTCAGCTGTCGTTATCTGTTATCAGTACATATTCGGACTGTTTACAAAACGAGTTGCAATCATAGCAAGATCTCTCATTGGGGATTCCAGTCTTGGCTGTATGGCTTTTTCTCTTCACAGATAAGACTTTAGAGATAACACTTTATTGTTCATCCATCTATCATAGGATTTCATGTTTTGGCAGTTGTGAAATGACTGGAAAGTGTAAGCAAACCTAAGGTTAGCAAAACTGTTTTGTGCTTCAAAAGTTTCACGAGTTTTAGAAAGCAGGGATTGTCCGAGGTAGTTACACTGTTCTTCTAGGTCTTGGTGATATTTCTGGTTGGAATGTGGCGTTTGTTCATCGGGTGTCATCGTGTTACTTAGCAACCTCCGACCAATAGGTTAAAATGGCTAGTTTCTAGCATTTATGAATAGTAACACCTTATAAAAGTGTCATATGATACTGTCAGTAACATCTAATTTAACAAATATTGAGTATACTCATTTTTGACATCTCCAAAGTGTGCCATATTAGTCCAGTGTTAGTATTAGTATTACATCATTTCACAGGGTAACTTAGTAAGTCAAGTTAACTGTACTTAGGAACCATATCAAAAGGTTGTCAGATAACTGTATGCATGTATTTTAGGCTATGTGATCTAATCCAGCTTTCAAAGTCACCTTTGTTTCAGCATTATATGCATTTTTGTCTGGTGCATGTTGCTGATGTGCAGGTAAACCATAATTAAACGATAACTTAATGAAAATTAAGGTATGAAAATCTCCTTTCCTACATGGATGTTTATTTGATTGAGCAAAATCTTGCATTCAAATTTTTTATTATGCACTCAATGGAGGTGGTCAGTGTCTGACTGAGTGTAGTAGCTGACCATTGATGCATGCATGCAGGTAAATAGAGTTTGCTGCATGTAAACATACAATGAGGCCCATATTTATGTCGATTTCTATAAACTATGTCTACCACCCTGTGGCCCTGTGACAGACTGGCGACCTGTCCAGGGTGTACCCTGCCTCTCGCCTCTCTATGACACCATACAGTTTGTTTTTTAATCTGTTACCCAGAATATTGCTTTACCTTCACCTAGTGGCAGGGTACCCAATTGCTTCTTAACAGGAAGTTTTGTGGCCGGTTGTAGCACAATTTTTAAAGCAAAGTACATCATAGGAAGAACAGTTTGATTCTTAGTGACTCATTCTGTTGACCTGCAAACAACTAGCGGTCATTTCTGCTGACTGATAACTTTTTGTTCATTTTAATCGTTTAAAGCCCAAGAGAGGCTGGCAGGCTACTGGTGTCAGGTATGAACCAGCTGGTTCAGCTTCTCTTTAACAGCTACCATTGTACATCCAAACTGCCTCATTAAATTGAATTTGTGGTTTCAGGTGGAGGAATGTGGTTGCAATTTGCAGCTACTGTGACGTGTGTGACTTCTTTTTGACGTAAGCACGCCAGGACAACTTTGCGCTAACTTTTAGAATGTTTACAAAAAAATGTTGAAAGTAACTTTAGTCATTTGAATTAAGCTTATATTTTTAATGTATGTGTTATTGAATATTTTTCAGATTATCTTGAAGGGATCTCCACAAATATAATTGCTAAGTATCATATGATGTACATAGCACTTACTTAGAAACACGTGCTGACAGAGGACAACTAATGATTTACTTGCAAGTTGTTTAGTATTTGCACCCAGTCACATGGAGTTGAGAGGTTTGGGCTTCACTAACAATAAAGATACACAGAGAAGTTAAAGTTGATGGTGCCAATGATGTTTTGGTCAAAATGGGAGGTTAGTAAACCCTCGATCCATGATGGAAACGTCCCTCGTGGCCTCTTGTCAGCCACCTGATTTCAAGATACTTTGTTATTCTCCCGCTACAGACATGCAGTTAAAGCGGGAGAGTAACAACGTGTACTCTCTAATCTGGAAGAACCACATGATTACCTCAGCTCTTATTTAGGCAATCACTTTAGCAAACTTTAAGAATAGCCAGAGTGTGGTGGCAAACACCAGCAGTAGGTGGGCTCTGCCAGTTAAATGACAAAGTGTTCCCAAAACATTGACTGGGGACATGCTAATGGCTCAAAATGTGGGTAGAGATAACAGCGTGAGCAATGATCAACCTTTACTGAACCCAGTGAGAAGAGAACTGAGAACATGAACTTTTACACCCTGTTCTGTACAAACCTATCAGTAAATAAGTGAAGTTTCAATTCCAGGATTGTTTATCATTATTATTATTACTCAAAAAAACACCTAAAAGAAAGAAGAATCGGAAGATTCAAAAAAGGATTTTTAGATACTGACATATTTCTGAATATGATAAATATCTGTATTTGTAGATGCTTGTAGCAACTTTGCAATATTTTCAGCCACATATTTCTTACTAAAAACCTTCATTTTAAATGAGCAAAGTTGGTGGAATGGTCCTTTAGGTTTATGTTTTTTTAGTTGTAGGCTGGAACTGAGGCAGATACAGATCATTGAATGGATTGGCTGAAGCCAGCACGTGTCTTTGCCTCCAACGGATACTTCAAGTCTTTGTTTTGTTTGCAGTGCTAATCATGTGACCTCAAACTCTGACCTCAGACACTTTTGTTGGTAGTTGCTTTTCAGCTCAGAAGTTTCTTTCCCAACCCCCGAATCTGTGTCTTCGGGGGATGATTCTTAGTCACAGGTGATTAGCCGAGCATGTGTGTGAAGACCCCCCCACACACACACCCACACACACACAGAGTTTAGCTTTCATAGAAATTGTCTCTCCTGTGCATTTTTCTGCTTCATCATTTTTCTTCTTTGTGTCAAACTTTTGGGATGAATTTGATTTTACTTGCATTTAAAGTGAGATTATTATTACTGCTTTCTTGCTCTGGTACATTTTGAAGTTTCTCACATGATCTCACACACACATTGCTCAAGATTTGTCAGGTTGTGCTCGCCTTGCTAACTACTAGACGAGTGGTAGTGAAACGTGAAAAAGTGCAACAGAGACGGTAAAAAGTTGAGACGATAAGAGATAAAGTTGTGCAGAGCTGCAGGTGACATATTTCAAAAGCAAACGGTCCCCGTTTCCCATTTTAGGTTATACTTTTCACAGTTTCACTACAAACTGGACAGCAGCTAGCCCTTATTTGTAGCCAAGTATGCGGACTAATAATGGCTCGTGTGGGCTCAAGTTAATTTTCTGATTTTATTTAAACATTAAAACACAGTAAAGTATCGTATAAACGAAGACTTTGTAGCAGTTCAGCATTTGGAGTCTATATTTAAAACATATCTTTTCATGTTCAGCATTTACAAGCTCAATGCCCGATGTTCTGAGGAAGAAAATAGTGTCTTTTTACCTTAAGTGATCTGTACATGTGTGTGTTTTCTTCTATTTGAACTGCATTACAAAGTAAAAAAAAAACCCATCTCTGACACAAACATGACCTTGGGCACGCCGACATCCAGACAGTGAGCCATCTGATTGGTCAGTCTGTGGCACGGCCTACTACTGAAAACACTGACAGTCGCCTACAGTATGTCTGTGTCTGGGCATCTGTGTGCCTGCTGCATGTGCAAGCAATTTTGTGTGTGTGTGTGTGTGTGTGTGTGTGTGTGTGTGTGTGTGTGTGTGTGTGTGTGTGTGTGTGTGTGTGTGTGTGTGTGTGTCAGAGACCAGTCCAGACAGCAGTTTTCTGTGACCTAAATCATACAGACCACCTGTGTTTGATCTGTATGATTTAGGTCCATTTATAAGTGGTCATGTGTCCTGTCATGTGGCCGTGTCTTGAAGCTGCTGAGGGTATTTAAGAGTTGGTGCACGCTGGTATCTTCAGTCCGATGCCGATGATCAAACTGGCCACGTTACAGTGTAGCTCTATCAGTCCTTCAGTGAGTGTATATAGTTTATTCTCCGTGTGCTCTCCTCGATTATATTTTGTTGAGTCGGATGTGTATATACATGTATGCATACCAAGTGGGTGGTGTTGGTGGAGATTGGGAGTGAGCTATCAGGGTTACGACCCCGCTTATAACTGATCAAAAAAGGAGGAGTCTGAGCAAACTGTGCATCCTGATTGGCTGACAGAGGCCCTCCTTCCTCTCTTTTAAAAGCTTCCTGTCTTACCTGAGTCACAAAAGGGCCAGAGCACCTCACCCATCCACTCGTCTCTCTTCTGTCTGTTTTTCTTCAAATCTATTCATTCAAAAAGGGAGGACAAACAAGGAACCTTCCTAGAACCGCTTTAAGAAACCTTTCAGTAAGTGAGCTTGTTTGTTTAGGGAGATTTTTTTTCTTGAAAAAGTGAGCCATGCCATGCACAGCAGGTAGGACCTCTGTTGTGCAAATGTTGAGTGGGGGGTAAAACAGAAACACGTGTAATGTTTGCTTTCAAGGAATTTTCTGTGTAACACGTAGCAGTTTAAAACATTGACTTCACTCACTTAGCTATAAAGGGGTGTGTTTGCTCGTGCCAAGACTTGTAGACCGTGGCTGATGCAACAGCTTGTGTGTACACTGAAGGCGAATGGTTTCAGACTAAATAGGTAAAGGGCTCTCATTCTAAATTTACAAATTACTGTATTTTTTTAAGCCTGGCTTCTTTTCCTTTTTTGCCAAACACTTTAGATAAGACCAATGTCTTATCTTAACATGACTGCATACAGTCTATAGCACTATAGCAGACATTCTATATATGAGAAGAAACTTAAAATGACTGCTGCTGTGTGATTTGCCTTGTTGAGATGTTGAGAGAACCAAGTCAAAATCTTTAAATGCATATTGTATGAACTGTGTGTTGTCTCTGGAGTCTTTAAAAATGTTTTGGTAGCGGTTTGAAGTTTCTGTATGTGGCTTTACCTAGCATGGCCTCAGGAGTGAGATAGATGGGTCGGGTTTGGAAAAGAAATGAACAAATTCCAGCAACCTATAAAGATTAATTTTACCAATGGTGGGAAGTACTTAATGTGGGTTTCTATAAGTAATGGTTGTATCAACACATCATTTTAACCCAGCTTGACAGGTTAATCCTCTTGGCTGCAGAGAGCGAACCCCAGTCTCCATTTCCCTCTAACAGCACGGCAGACAAGGACTTTGAGAGATTAGGTGTAGCGGCGTGTGTGATGTGGCTTTTAACGATGACACAGCCACCTAATCTCTGTTGGCTCAAAACTATTATGGCTTTACTTCACAGAAAGTACAACAACCTGTCAGTAACAATAAGTTTTTGTGAAAGAAGGTCTCAACTGCATCGGCCAGGACATTGAACACCCCTGGTAGTGTATCCAAAAGAGCTCAAGTTTTGACTGCAAACGAATGTTTACACTTTGAAGTGGCTCAACCGCTTCCCTCTTTAAAAGCTGTTGCTTAAGTTGCAGGTCTTTGTATTTCTATCAGCTGTCCTTAACACTGACCACTTGCGGATGGATGGTAGCTCAACTATGTTTTTACTGCTCCACTTGATCATCACCAGGTGGTTGTGGGAAGGTTTTTGTTCATCGTTGATGTTACAGTTGTTGTCGTATTGTGGCATTATCAGAAATTTGCATGAAAAACCCAATGATTGGTTTAAAACATAAGACCTTTTTAAACAGAGAGAAACACTGTTTGATTCAGTGCAAAGAAGCAAAGCTATCATTATGTATAAAGGTAATCAAGGTAGAATAAAGACCTGTCCATATCTAGTTAGTCATTACAGGAAGTGTTTGTGAACTAAAAATCACGAATGTGGGATACTGTTTGTCCGTGATTTAAACAGCCCAGTGCTGCTCCCAACAAAGGGAAAACCAATTCTGCAGGGGAGACCTACCTCGGCACTTGTGCAGGTGAAGCCAAAGGGAAGATATGCTTCACCATATTTTCTAGTCTTTGGCTTAGAATGAAGTTGGTTTGGAAACACATTCAACGATGCTTCATCTCCGGCTTTGCGTTTCTGTAAGCGCTTGTGCTAGCAGTGTCCAAGCGTTTTGTTTTTTTTCCCCTTTTCATCCCGTGCCCCCCCCCTGCCATGGCTCTGCGCCCCCCTTAGGGGCGGGCCCCATACTTTGGGAAGGTCTGCATTAGTGTATGTTAAGTTCATGGCAGAAGAAAGAGCTGTGTGAATAGGTAAATGTGGTTTGCCGAGCTGTTCCTTTAACTTTACATTAACATATTTGTTCTTCTCAATGCATTACACCACATCATTACTGCTGCGAGTGCCGTGAAACAAAAGAGGATGTCAGAAGTGTCCTTTCTCATGGGTTCATCGGTGTCACGGCTCTGGCTGGTCCTGTACACGTTGCATTAGTTTTTCAGTAGTGAGTCGCCCTTAGGATCTTTTCTTCCAACTCAGTCAAAGAGCTCTTTGTGTGAGGGGGGAAACAGCACTGTAAATCACGTTGCTGCTATTTTCGTTTATAATCACGTTGTCTTCTTTCAGTGTGTTGACCTCCTTCTTACATAACTTAAACGCTACAGAAACTTGAAGGTGGTGCCCCTAAGTGGAGTGTCATTTCTTTTCTTTGATGTTAAGGGTTAAGTTGTGTAAACCAGCTCATGCATTATCAAGGGCGCAGCTGATGGTGGTCCGACGACCCCACGGACATGCTATATCCATGACCTAGTTTCACGTCACTGGAGCTGACTCGACACAAGGTCACCCTTCCTGGTACAGGTGAAGCTGCGTAACAAGTGCCAAGGCACATATAATCTCTTAGGAAGCCCCTCAGTTCCAGGAAATGGTTTCCAGAGTAGGTTTCCATTTTTACCTTAAAGGATTTTTTTATTCTTGTGGGAGTGGTCTTCCCCCGGGGCTTTCTACAAGAAACCCTTTCTGCCATAAAGTACTTGGATAGTTAAAGGTTAAACATCATGGTTAACCATGTTTAAGCTGAAGTTTGCCTTCAGGGCTTTCTGCCAAAAAGGCTTTCTGTGTGCCTTCCTCATCATGGCCAAAAACCTGATAAGGGCAGATAATAAAACCACTGACAGCCCCTGTAATCAGTTATTCCAGTTCTTGGAACAGTTTAAGACCAGCAAAAAAAGGAAAGCAACATATAAACAGACAAAAAGCCAATTCTGTTACTGAAACTTTGTCTTGTTTTTCCTTTATTGTTTCAGGACTTTTCTCAACGGTAACAAGATATAGCTGAGGTGATTGACAAGGTTCTTGTATCCTGTGCCGGTGAAGTCTAAACCCTGAAAATCCTAGAAAGGTACATTTCTCTGCCTCTGGTCCTGCTCTCTGTACCACTATGCCGGGAATTGTGGAACGCATGGAACTGAGGAAAGTCTCCACAGTGGCTGACGACGACAGCCTTGATGAACAACTCACAGAGCCCACCGACTGTGAGAAGGCCACCATGAGCAGGTCAGTGACTGTGATGTCTTTCTTAATATCAGTAGACTAGAGAAGGCTGGATTTTTGTTGGCAAGCCTCTGGTTATGGCAATCTAATCACAAGCTGATCTCTGAACTCCTGCTTTACCATGATTGGGTATAAATTGGTGTGCATTGGTGCGTCTGTAAGAATAAATGACAGAAGTTGTAAATTGGTGTCAAATAATCAGCGTAGACAGCTTCTTCTCTGCTCGTTGCACAGAAAGGTGATTAAATCATAAATCGTAACACGGTAATGTTTTCAATGAATGACTCTCTGTGTTTGCATCACTTCAGGACACCTGCTGAGTAATAAATTGGGATGTTTGGTCTGTTTCTAAGAATAAATTGCATATGTTTTAGTCTGAAGCAGCACAGTGAATCTTATTACACATAGCTTCCATATATAGTTGAGACGTGGACACACAAATGACCTCAGACAAGTGGCATAACCAGTTCAGCTTCTTTTCTGTTGCTTGTACTGGCACTTGCATATAGACATAAAGATTACATCTGTTAGCAGTTTGCTAAAAAAAAGCTAAACATAGCACCGAAAGTTGATATACATTTGAACTGAACCACTGTGTTTGTGTCCTAATGCATATCTTTTTCAATCCTATCAGTCAGTATAATGTGGATGATAATGACCATGGAGAAAGCAATGTGTTCCTGACAAATGGGATACCAAAGAGGCAGAAGTATGATAATAAATACTCTATATTACTAACACAAGTCTATGGGAAGCTGGATTCTCAATCTCTCTGACAAATCTTTCACCAATAGCACCAAAGCCTTTGGTTTGCTGCACATTGACAGTGTAAACTTAAAGCTAACACTAATGAAATAAATAAAAGTCTTTGTCTGGTGAAGGTTGGTGTGTTTGAGGACAACCGCTTGACAAAAGCTATAGACTCTACTTTCTTTTCTTTTGCTTGAACTTAAGACTTGCATTTAAACACTACAACAGCTATTGGCAGCTGGTTACAAAAAGATGTACCACAGTTGACGTATATTTGAACTGAACCATTGGCTACATTTGCATGTCCCAACGTATAACTTTCAATTCAATTCAATTTTATAGAAGACCCTACAATAATACATACATACACTCTGTTGCTTTCTCTATTCTGCCAGTGAATATAACATGGATGATATGTTCATTCCAAATGAGATACGAAGGAGGAAAAAGTATGATAATAAATCGTTTTTCCTTCTACTGGTGAATCTTTCACCACCAGCAGTACCAGGCTTTGGTTTGCTTGCACATAGCATCCACTAAGACTAGCAGACTTGGCAAACACTAATGAGTCATAGAATAAATATAAACATATTTTATTACTCATTTTAGGTTGGTTTATACAGATTATTACAGATTCTTGTCCATTCTTTTCTTTCTGGGCATAGGTTGGCGTCCAACTTCTTTTCTGTTGCTTCCACTGACACTTGCATTTTAACATAAAGACTACAGCTGATGGCAAGTGGTTAAAAGCAAATTGTGGGGCAGAAAGTTGATACATATGTGACATTAACCATTAGCTGTGTTTGCATGTGCTAATGTATATCTTTCTCAATCCTCACAGTCAATTTATGGATGATAATGAAGACGGAGAAGGACAAAGGTGATAATAAGAACTTTATAAAACTAGCACAGGACTATGGGAGGGTGGATTTTTCCTTGTGTCTGACAAATCTTTTACAGAAGGTTCAGATTCATGACAAATAACCAACATAGATAGTCCAGTACCTTCTCTGCTCCCTGCACTTGTGCTTGCACTTGCGAAGTTACTCCTCATTTGGCATGTCTATCTTTTGGCTTTAAGACAGCAGATTAATTGCATGTAAATAATGTGTTTATCAGGGTGAGGCACACTGGTGGTTATTGAATTGGGAAGGTGTTTCAGTCCAGCTAGCTACTTTCTGCTGCTCCCTTGCCACAGCGGGTAGCTAGTTTTTAAAAAAAAAACTGAGTTGTTAGAGTTGATGCATTTTTAAGAACAAATGAAGAAAGGCATAGGTGTAAAGAGGTGCAGTTACAATTTTTACGTTTACATTTAAAACCCTGACACACACAAATGTCGTCAGATAACCAGCATAACCAGTCCAGCTTCTTTTCTGTTGCTTGCATTTACACTCGCACTTAAACGTAAAGACTACGGCTACAGATTTAGGTAGTTAACAGTAAATTGTAGCACATAAAGTTGATACAGAGACTGCATGTGCTAATGTATATCTTTTTCACAGTCAGTTTATGGATGACCATAGTCCTGGATGGAGGACTATGTGTTGGTAGATTGTTTTTCTTGTGTCTAACAAATCTTTTATAAGTGGCACCAATGTCTTTTTGTTTCCTGCACATTGCCAAGTCAAGGTACACTGAATGCTAACACTAATAATTTGCAAAAGAAAATCTACATATTTCATCACTCATTTGAACTTGGTTCTACTTCAGAGGAAGTCTCTGGGTTGAGAGCAGTATAGATCGGTATAACCATATAAACAGTTGAGCATCTTATTGCTTGCACTCACGCTTGCACTTACGCACAAAGACTGCATTTGATGACAGGCGGTTACATCATAAAATATAGCACTGAAAGTTGATACACATTTGAAGTGAACCTCTCACTGTGTTTGTCCTAACGTGTATCTTTCTCAATGTTGACAGCCAATTTAATGGGGATGATAATGACGATGGAGAGAGCCACAGGTTCCTGTCAAACGGGATACCAAAGAAGAAGACATATGAAGAAGAATATGTAAGGATTTAGTCACATCAACTATGTATCTCCTTTTGACTCCCAATATAATCTGTTATATTATTTTCATATTCGGTTTTACTCACCATATAATGCATATGCACATGTCAACAATTCATCACCCTGTCTTCATAATTCAAGTAAATGAAAAGTATTAATTATACACACAGACGCACTTACTGTTCTACATCAATTTTTCATGTGTTCAGTTCACTGCTCATTATTTTAAATTAGACCACATGGCAGACCACAGTCTCTAAGATGTTAGCAGTTATGAGATGCTGTAGGAGAGGGAGGTCAAAACCATAAGAATAGTGCAGAAGAACTGCAGCTTGTCTCCTAAAGCTTCTATCTGTCTGTAGGTGGCTTACTATGCCAAATGTTTAGCTCTTTCTTTTTCTCAAACAGGGCGCATTTGATGCTAACATTAATGATTCATGTAATAAATATCAATAGTTCATCACTCAACTGAAGATAGTTTTACCTTAAAAAGCTCTTGTCTTTTCTTTTGACTTTGGGCAGCATCCTGGCCACGCCTCATTCGGCATGTCCGTCTTCAACTTGAGCAACGCCATTATGGGCAGCGGCATCCTGGGCCTGTCCTTTGCCATGGCAAACACTGGCATCATTCTCTTTACGTAAGTATGTTTGGACTAGCGGATATATAGTGCATTGTGTTACATGTTTGATAGAGATTAGGTGTTAATTTGGTTACAAATGCCAAAAACAATGATTGCTCCACAGGATATACTTTGAAAGATTATTCAATTTCAGTTCAACTTACTTGTCAAATTACAAAATGACAACAACAATAACCTCAATGCACTTTATATTGTAAGGTAAAGACCCTAAAATAAAGCAGAGAAACCCCCAACAATCAGACCACCTCCTATGTGCAAGAACCTGGCAACAGTGGAAAGTAAAAACTCTCTTTTAACAGAAAGAAACCTTCAGCAGAACCAATCTCAGAGAGGGGCAACCATGTGCCACGACCAGTTTAGATCGAGGGGAGGGAGACAGCACAAAATACATGGATTAATAATAACTAATGCAATTATAAGCTGAAGCTTGTTAGAGCTCCCTGTCAGTGTCACCCCTCCTTACAGTCCTGAAAAGAGACCTAAAATAAACACCGGTTAGCATTGCATTGTTCTCCACAGATTAATTCATGTCTTCTTAGAATTTATTGTAGTGGAGTTTAAGATGACAGAATTATGGGTTGGGCAGGAAAGACAAAGATTTTCTGCTGCGTCACTAGGTGGAGTGTTTAGTGTGTGTACTAACTAACTTATACCAAATGATGGCAGAAAGTTCTTTTCACTTTTTGTTAGAAAAGGTGACAATCGCGTGTTACCACAACAACCATGACAATTCAGCATTTTGGAATCTTTTGTATGGTATAATAGTGTGATAATTATGGTACAGCTAAGGCTGAAGGGAATGTCACTAATTTGTTTGGAAATCAGAGTGTCTGATTATTAATTGTTGCACTGACAAAGTAAAAATGATTTTTATGACTCTTTTAGATATAGACTGTGGTCACGTACCACTCGGATTAGGGGGCACCTGTTCCCCACGGGGACATCTGGTCAGTTCCCTCACCAATCTGGTCCCATGCATATGCATTATTGGACTGTGGATGACTTCCATTATCCAACACCACCTAAATGCCCCCGGTGTACCCACCGCAACTCCCTCTGTCATCCACTGTCCACGCACATGGCTGCAGTCCAGAGCCTAAAAATGAGAACTAGCTGGGGGTGTGAAATAACTACAGGAAGTTGTACAACTTTGTCCCTCTTCCGTCATAATCTCACTGCTGACACACAGTATGGTATTTAAATAATGCAGCAATGGATGTATTTGTAGCATTTACGTGACACAGACATTAGTCATGCTACAACCATGCCAAAGTCATGAGCCAGAGCAGCTTCAAATGTCATTAAGTTTTTTTTAACAGCAAGGGGTAGATACTCAGTTACACAGTACCAGTTTTTCATACTTCTACACCTCTCTGTCTCTCTCTCTCTCTGCGCAGAGTCCTCCTCATCGCTGTAGCCATTCTCTCCTTATACTCTGTACACCTGCTCCTTGTGACTGCTAAGGAAGGAGGTTGGTATTTGCTCTTCAGACCTTTAAACATTTTTAAATGTTACGACGTTAAATGTTATGACTGCTGATTAAGGGATTAAAAGTGTATGTTTCCACAGATGATAACATTTTATATACAGTATTTAATTGGGAGGTTACTGTAGGTCACAGGGAGGAGTATGACGCATGAGAAAATGCTCGGACAAGTGATTGTAACAGCACAAAAAAATAATTGCTGTTATGCCAACTTTCGTTGGAAATCTCCACACCCTTACCTAAAGGCATTTGAAGAAATGAGAATGAAGTAGTTATTGCAAAGATAACTTTTTTTTTTTACAAAGAAGGGGCTAAGTAAGAATTGCAAAAGAGACTGTGTAACATACACCTGATTGTCTAGTTAAGGCTGGTATCCTTAGTCACTCTCTCTGTTCTGGCAGGATCCCTCATCTATGAGAAGCTTGGAGAGAGGGCATTTGGCTGGCCCGGAAAAATGGCTGCATTTGGATCAATAATCATGCAGAACATTGGAGGTAGGCCCTAAATCAGTGTATTTCAATGAAACATACGTGTTTTTAATTGCATTACTGAAGCTACAATAATATCTGTAATGTGCACCTCTAAAGAAGTATTTGTAGTTTGCGTGAAACCTGAAGTTGCCCTTGTTGTCCTCTTGCAGCGATGTCCAGCTACCTCTTTATAGTGAAGTATGAGTTGCCAGAAGTGATCCGCGCATTCCTGCACTTAGAAGAAAACTCTGGGTGAGAATGGGCTCCTCTAAAGATGAAGCAAACTAATGTTCGTGTGCCATCTCTTGTGGTCTAACCTTGTGTTGTGTTTGCAGTGAATGGTACCTAAATGGAAATTACCTGGTGCTGTTTGTGTCCGTCGGAATCATTCTGCCTTTATCCCTCCTCAAAAATCTGGGTAGGAACACAAGTGAAAACCGTCATATTTTCTCCTTCACATGTTTTGTAAACTTTATCCACTTGCTCCCACCACAGACTGACTTCCAGTTTCACTAAAGTTTCTAAAGTTCGCTTCCTGCTATGTCTCGCCAAATTCCTCAGTGCCTCCATGTTCTTGCAGCTGTCTGTAAAACATACAGACAGCTGTATAAAGCAGCAGACGGGATAAATTCTTTATGTTAGAACTGAATTTGTTGATGATGATGATGATGATGATGGTGGGGTTTTTTGCATCTGTCACTATTTAAATTTGTTTCTGCTCAGATCACACTTGGTTGGTGCGTTTCTTTAATAGGGCTGACAAGCAAGAGTGACACATATAATAGAAAAGGCATCAAAATGCATTAAAAACAGCTATCTAGGTTCAGAGTAAGAAAGGAACTCACTTTTTGTTTTCTCGTTTCTTTTTTAGGCTATCTGGGCTACACCAGTGGTTTTTCCCTCTCTTGCATGGTTTTCTTCCTAGGTGTGGTAAGTTGAGTGTGAGCAATCGTAATATGTGCTAATAATAATGTGATTAAGAATTGTATGTCAAGAGATCAGTATGAACATAAACCATCTGTACGTAGGTGTTTGTCACTTTGGGTATGTTAGCATCTTTCAGCTAATAGTTTCTGTGTTACGGCCTGTTGCCAGTTACTCAGATTTCCGATTTGCCAGTGTCAGGACTACTAACGGAGGAAGTAGATTTTTCTTTCTTTTCATATTTACTTTCCCAGGTCAACACTCAACTTGTTGCCTAAAAGAACAAAAGTGGTAGGGAAAAGGGTCAAATAATTTTTTTGTTACCACGTTTTAATAAATTTTAGTTGCAACTTCTTATTCTTGAAGAAGGTGCAACTAACACCTAAGATACAGCCTCACACCTCAACTAAGCAGTAAAACAACCGTCCTTAAATTATTTGTTTTAACCCTTCAGTATGGTTGACGCTATAATGGTATCTTTTGGCATTTTCTTGCTAGGTAGTATGACAAAATTACACTAAATGCAAATTACAAAGATGACATTTTTTAACAATGTTGAACTCTTGATTCACTGTCACTCCTCACGTGCACCTTCTTTGGTAAAGGAGCCTGCTTCAGTGAACAGTCTTGATAAACCCAGCATGTGCTACCTCCGCAGCATCAAAAAACAGATAATTTTAGCTGCTAACTGGAGAACTCAGTCAATTATTTAGCAACTAAGTTGCCAGTTTATTTTTCTATGGAGTTGAAGGAAGCTAGAAAAGAGCTAAAAGGAGTTTAAAATCACTAAGTTGCTGAGATGCTAATGTTGCTCCGTATCTTTTGGATGTCGTAATAAAAACTGTTAGCTAGTACGTTAGCATACAATATGTGACAATTCTACTTTGAAGAGCACAGTCAGACTTCATGTCAATCTTTTTCAGATAATATACAAAAAAACCCAGCTACCCTGCCCTCTGCCTTTCCTCCATGGCCACTCATCCAATCTCAGCATAAATGGCTCAGACATGCCAGGGCTCTACGCCTTGCAAAACAAGTCTATACAGATGGATTTCTCCCACGCTGACATTTCCCCAGCAATCGTTGGCAGCCACGATACCCAGCACTCCACGGGAATACACTCTGAACCTCACCCAGACGTTGAGGAGATGTGCACGCCGAAATACTTTGTCTTCAACTCACAGGTTAGTTCGTTGTACTGGTGCAGAACCTTTGATTGCCTTCACAGTCCATTGATTGTTTGTTATTTTAAGAGGTTTTAGCTTCTGAAATGGAGAACTGTTGGGTTTGTCATTGTACATGTGCAAATATTCCCCATTGATCAGTTCCCAATTAATTAGACACTCCAAGCCTTTAGTAAAGTTGAAGATAATCTTGTTGCTGGGGTAAAGTCTTGAAAACATGTACACAATGTATCATGGGGCTGTAGGGGTGAATAGACAAGACACCAGTATGCCAAGCCAAGACATGTTTGACATCTTTGGTGCTGTGTTTTCGGTCTTTGAGTGACAAATGTTTTGTTTAATCTGTGGGCAAATATAATCATAAATCAGGGTACACATTTTAAATGTGGCATTATACTTCATAAAAGCGAGTTAATCCAAATCCAAACTTTGTGTAACAACAGCTCTTACAAATAAAATTTCACGATGATACCTTTCACATAATTTAAGTAGAAAAATGAGACCGTTCAAAAGTAGCAGCTGGTAGAAGTAAAGGTCATTGTATTGTCTGCATGTCATGCTTTGATTGGAGACAAAGAAAGGAAACATATTCCGTGTCTTTTTATGCATACCAGTTTTTATGACCTGAGCAGACAGCAGTGCAGCACTGCTGTGTTCAACTGTCCAGTGCATCAGAAGTCTTAAATGCTGAGGAAAAGGTTTTTTAGTGCTCTCCCTCCTCTCTTTGCTCCTGAGGCTATATCAGCAGGCATTTCTGTTTTACAGCTACTTTACCCAGTAGAAGAATACTTCTCATATAGTATCATGTTAATGGCTCGTTTCCCTACTTTTTTCATCCTTCCTTAGACTGCGTACACTGTTCCCATCCTGGCCTTTGCTTTCGTCTGCCATCCTGAGGTGCTGCCTATCTATAGCGAGCTTAAAGAGTAAGTATGTTACTTACATTTACATCATCACATCCTGAAAAACATCTTATACATACATTTAAATCATCATATGCTGACCCGTTGCAATGACGTCTTCCAAGAGAGAGGAAGCGAAGAAACAGTTAGTTCTCGATATTCTTGATGTGTTCAAAGAAAAAAAAAAAGTTGATTAGTAATTCTGACATGGCAAAAATTATGGTGTCTATGTGGGGTACTCCTAATGTGGATTAGTGGATGCCTCCTAGTAGTGGACCTCTGCCAGAGCTGGTATTGTTTACATTCATCTGGTTTCAGATACCTCCCTGTGCACTGCTGTCAGGGACTTTAACATGGATTTCTAATTAGCATTTTTCAGTAATACTGTCATTTGGGAAGTGCTAGTTGTGAGCTAGCTCCCAGCTACCGCCTCCACCTTATTCGGGGAAACACCAGGGCATTCTCAGGCCAGTCAAGAGATATAATCTCCCGAGGACACACTAGAGAGAAATAGGGGCCTCCTTCCAATAGGAAATGCCTGGAACTCCTCACATATGAGGTGTCCGGGAGGCGTACTCGTCACTTTCCCGAACAACCTCAACTGGCACCCAATCGCTAAGGGGGAGGCAAGTCCTTTGTAGAAAAGTCATTTCTGCCACTTGTGTCTACAATCTTGTTCTGTCGGTCACTACCTAATTTTAACAGACCACCTCCTGCAGAAGTGGCGTGATAATGGTGTTACTTCTGCAGGAAGTGGTTTGTTTTCGACACTTCCTTTTGTGTTCACCCTTTTGTCCAATCCTTATATTTCGATCGTGAAGTCACCTCTCTAAAAGTCTGTGTGTTTGCCATCTACAGTCGGAGCCGGAAGAAAATGCAGAATGTCTCTAACCTGTCCATCCTGGCGATGCTCATCATGTACATGCTGTCGGCACTTTTTGGCTACCTCACCTTTTATGGTAAAAGCAACAGTTTAACCAACAGAAAAAAACGATTGGTTTTTGTTTGTTTTGTTCTGCCCTTCCGTTCTTTTGTCTTGCTAGAATTCCTATTTTTCCATTTCTTCAGTCTCAGTATTTCTCATGGACTGCTCTTTTATCCCTCTGCATCACAGACAACGTGGAGGCAGAGTTGCTGCACACTTTCACTAAAGTGTACAAGTTTGACACGATGTTGCTGCTGGTGCGTTTGGCTGTCCTCACTGCCGTCACTCTTACTGTCCCCATCGTGCTTTTCCCTGTAAGTACAACCTGCATAAACACACAGTCTGTCTCTGTCTTGTCTTCTGGAAGCCGAAAAAGTTGCCTTTATGGTAAAATATCATGCCTAGAGCTTATTTCTAACCTCTTTCATCACTCGCCGTCATCATTTGGAGCCTCATTTAGGCAGCAGTTTAATTTGATTTACGTCAGAGCACACGAGCACAAACACCACGCCTGTAAATGTTGAACATTGCTGCCACTCTCTGTCAGTCTGCTTACAGACTGTGTTTTGTATTCACTGCAGTCATTCAGAATGTTTTGGGGTTTTTTTTGTCATTTTCTGGACACAGCTGCTTTTTCCCCCCGTTGGTAAAAAAGAACACACTGTTCAGTTTGGAGCTCCAGCTTGTGCCGTCACCTCAAAGCTCAAATGCACAGACGAAGGCTCTTTAAAAAAACAAAACTTTTTTATCACATTAACGCAAACAGGCATACACACTGTAAGATTTCAGCAGTGAGGCCCGACTCTTTTTTACACCCGTTTATGTTGCTTTCTCTCAGCATGAAGTCAAAAGTCTGCATGTGTGTGATTTCCAGTCACCACAACTTCACAAGCCACATTCATTCACACGTACGCTTCCCCTCTTACTTGCCTGTCCATACATGGTCAAGGACTAATTTTAGCTTGACCTTTATCTGACTTGAGGAGAACAAGAATGGCTGCTAGACAGAGGAAGTTTCCTGACCCGTTTTGGCTTCCAGGCACTCACGCACACACACACACACACACACACACACACACACACGCGCACACACACACGCACACACACACATCTAAACTGGGTTTAATATAGAGAAGAGCAGCTGGGGCATGAATTCTTCTCGGAAATACCTGAAGTTACAGCAGACTGCCACCAGGGGGCAGGAGCATTCAATCAGAGGAAAGTGCTGATGGAGAATGATGCAGCAAGTGATGGCATGTTATGGAAACACACTGCGACACCGCACTCACACACACGCACACACATTTATACAGACACATTTCTGTACATCGGTGCTCTCTTACATACAGCCTACACATTTTGTTATATTTTAGACGCATGGATGGAGCTTATGCCCGCACAGTGCCACTTCCCCCTCAGTTCCTTTGTTGTGTTTTGTTATGTTAGAGGGGAATCCCTTCAGCCCCCTCAGTCTCTGCAGTGGAAGTTTACAGACTCGGAGTGGACAGTGGAAAAACCCCGACTCTAACTGCTGCCTTCCGGGCGATAGAGAGGTGGAGCCAGTGAGACGAGCTAGAGAAGAGAAACAGACACAAACCTCTGCCAGGACCGCACAGTCCTCCAATTGTGTAGTTTTGTTGATAAGAAATATGCACCTGTACCCACTCTGTCAATGAGGAAGACAGTGTAATGGACTTACTTTGTTAGCATTATTATGTTATCGTACTGTATTATTGTAGGGTCTTCACCTTACAATATAAAGTGCCTGAGGCAACTATTGTTGAAATCTGGCACTATATAAAATACATTGCATTGAATTGAATTGAATATTGCGGCCATATGTGAAATTATGTTCAAATCATATCAAAAAACGTAATCCTGGGTATTTATGATCCATGTCTAGTCACTGTGTGAAACATATCCAGCTGAGTCCTTCAAGAGAAATAGAGAGAGTTTGACAGAGGACATAGAAAACTGATAGCAGCAGAGAAACACGAGACTGAAACGGGATGCTGTGATGAATTAGGAAAAAGGCAGCTATGCAGCCTTGGCTTGGAGTTAAAAAACTAATGTGCACGTGGCCGTTTTATCAGCGTTGAAGCTGTTACAAGGAGATTTCTTTTAGTTATCCTGCTTTGCAAACTGATTTTAGATTGAATATGCCTGCATGTAAAGACATGACACATAACATTAGTCAGTCTTGGGTGTACTTTTAACTGGTGACAGTGTGAATGAAGTGACTGGGAAAGTTGATTAACAGCGTTCTGATTAAAATACACAAAGTTGGGGAGGTTTTAATTAACTGACCATAACTATTCCTACAATCACCGTTGCCATAACCCTGCCGAAAGACTGGCTAGATCTAGATCCGTGCACGGCGTCGGATCAAAAGAACTGCTCAGTCACAGCAACGCTTATGCCAAGTTTCCGTGTGGCATTTGAGAATCTTGTCTTGAATGCTCCTGACCTTCATTTTGTAGGAAAATGTGGCCGACCTTCAGCTAGAGACTAACTTTAGCTTTATCTGCAGCTGTCTTTGACTCCTGTAGAGGACTATAAGAGACGAGACAAGACTGTATGTGGGAGATAAATGTCCAGATAAACGTTCAAGCCTGAAAGTAAGTGTGTGTGTGTGTGTGTGTGTGTGTGTGTGTGTGTGTGTGT